>NC_092117.1:0-131093 GCF_045679555.1 Salvelinus alpinus | reverse complement strand
TTGTCCAGATGGGTTGGGGCAGTGTGCAGTGTGGTTGCGATTGCGTCGTCTGTGGACCTATTGGGTCGGTAAGCAAATTGGAGTGGGTCTAGGGTGTCCGGTAGGGTGGAGGTGATATGGTCCTTGACTAGTCTCTCAAAGCACTTCATGATGACGGAAGTGAGTGCTACGGGGCGGTAGTCGTTTAGCTCAGTTACCTTAGCTTTCTTGGGAACAGGAACAATGGTGGCCCTCTTGAAGCATGTGGGAACAGCAGACTGGGATAAGGATTGATTGAATATGTCCGTAAACACACCAGCCAGCTGGTCTGCGCATGCTCTGAGGACGCGGCTGGGAATGCCGTCTGGGCCTGCAGCCTTGCGAGGGTTAACACGTTTAAATGTTTTACTCACCTCGGCTGCAGTGAAGGAGAGCCCGCAGGTTTTGGTAGGGGGCCGTGTCAGTGGCACTGTATTGTCCTCAAAGCGGGCAAAAAAGTTGTTTAGCCTGTCTGGGAGCAAGACATCCTGGTCCGCGACGGGGCTGGTTTTCTTTTTGTAATCCGTGATTGACTGTAGACCCTGCCACATACCTCTTGTGTCTGAGCTGTTGAATTGCGACTTGATTTTGTCTCTGTACTGGGACTTAGCCTGTTTGATTGCCTTGCGGAGAGAATAGCTACACTGTTTGTATTCGGTCATGCTTCCGGTCACCTTGCCCTGGTTAAAAGCAGTGGTTCGCGCTTTCAGTTTCACGCGAATGCTGCCGTCAATCCACGGTTTCTGGTTTGGGAATGTTTTAATCGTTGCTGTGGGTACGACATCGTCAATGCACTTCCTAATGAACTCGCTCACCGAATCAGCATATTCGTCAATATTGTTGTTGGACGCAATGCGGAACATATTCCAATCCGCGTGATCGAAGCAGTCTTGAAGCGTGGATTCAGATTGGTCGGACCAGCGTTGAACAGACCTGAGCGCGGGAGCTTGTTGTTTTAGTTTCTGTTTGTAGGCTGGAATCAACAAAATGGAGTCGTGGTCAGCTTTTCCGAAAGGGGGGCGGGGGAGGGCCTTATATGCGTCGCGGAAATTAGTATAACAATGATCTAGGGTTTTTCCAGCCCTGGTAGCACAATCGATATGCTGATAGAATTTAGGGAGTTTTGTTTTGTCCCGCCAGAGTACTGTGCTGACAGTTTTTTCCCACATCGACCTCACTCACAGTGCCCGGAATAAGCCGTGCTCCTACGTTCACTTGCTGTTTTCCTCACACAGCCCAGCCGCCCTTCTCCCGACATGGCGCTTTTTCAGCATCAAACCAGCGGCAACGTATCACCACTTATTTTTATTATATAAGCCATGTCCATTTGAAAAAAGTTTGTGGAAAAGTACTGTAATTGATTATGTGTGTGCAAAATACAGTATGTCAGATAACCACGGTCAGTCCTGGTCAACTGGATCCACTGGTCATGACATATCAAATCCAGTCGAATCTAATTTTATCGTCCATGTACCTGCAGGCTTCTCACACAGTGCATTAATGACACAAGTTACATAGTAATCAAATAAATAACATAAAAAAGCAATTAAATAAGTTACAATGTAAATATATGAGATATAAAAAATATAAAATAACTAAATCAAGTACAAGAGGCATGCAGATAAGAAAATAAGGATTTTAAAAAATGTGCCAAAAGGGATAGAGTATGGACATTGTTTGCCCATGTGCATAGTGAGTTGAATAAGGTACAGTGCAGTAGCAGCATATAACTACATGAAAATATATACAATAGTAGTGCAGTAAGGTGACATAACTATTTAATTGATCTGTTAGACTAAAGTAATTTCAGTGTGTACAGAATATGAATAAATGGTAAGCGTGTGGTAGGGTGCAGTAAATCAGCTGTTGGAATAGTCTTGTGGTTTGGGAGTAGAGGCTGGCTTTGAGACAGGTGATCCGAGACTTGATGTTGACCCTCGCTGCAGAGCCCTCCCTCCTGTGAGTCTCCTTCTCCTGCATTCACAATCGAAGGCACCTTTCAGGTAACAAGTGACTTGAATCGGATGCCCTAATCCGTGGCATTCCGGGTTGCAGGGTTCTTACAAATGACTCCTATATACACCAAAGAATAACATTGAGTTACATTTGAATCACACATGGTCTTACACATGAGTTGAAGAACTTACTTACAAGTAGAGAAAACAAGTGTAACACATTCAATAATATCAAAACTAACTGTGAAGAATGGTCTTCAGAAACAAGTCTTTTTAACAGGCCTTATCCCCAGTCCAGGTTGTGGCGATGGAAAGATGGTTTGACAGAATGCAAGGTAGCATCTGCCACACACACAACTTCAGGTCCTTTACACCCATTACAGCCAGAAACCCAAGCTACAAATGCAAGAGACGTATTAGAAATGATACATTATGTTAACATATTTCCCTCCCCCACCACCTATTTTTTATATACATGCAACAATTTCTAAGATTTGACTGATTTCAAATAAGGAAATCAGTTAATTTAAATAAATGTAATTAGGCCTTAATCTATGGATTTCACATGACTGGGAATACAGATATGCATCTGTAGGTTACAGATAGCAACAACAACAAAAAAGTAGGGGTGTTGATCAGAAAACCAGTCAGTATCTGCTGTGACCACCATTTGCCTCTTGAAGCGTGACACATCTCCTTCGCATAGAGTTGATCAGGCTGTTGATTGTGGCTTGTGGAATGTTGTCCCACTCCTCTTCAATGGCTGTGAGAAGTTGATGGATATTGGCGGAAACTGGAACACGTACATGTCAATCCAGAGCATTTCTAACATGCTCAATGGGTGACGTGTGGTGAATATGCAGGCCATCGAAGAACTGGGACATTTTCAGCTTTCAGGAATTGTGTACAGATCCTAGCGACATGGGGCCGTGCATTATCATACCAAAACATGAGGTGATGGTGGCGGACGAATGGCACAACAATGGGCCTCGGGATCTCGTCACGGTATCTCTGCATTCAAATTGCCATCAATAAAATGCAATTGTGTTTGTTGTCCGTAGCTTATGCTTGCCCATACCATAACCCCACCACCAACATGGAACACTCTGTTCACAACGTTGACATCAGCAAACCGCTTGCTCAAACAACGCCATGTCTGCTATCTGCCCGGTACAGTTGAAATCCAGATTCATCAGTGAAGAGTACACTTCTCCAGCATGCCGGGGGCCATCAAAGGTGAGTATTTTCCCACTGATGTCGGTTACTACGCCGGACTGCGTTCAGGTCAAGACCCTGGTGAGGACGACAACCACGCAGATGAGCTTCCCTGAGATGGTTTCGGACAGTTTGTGTAGAAACTATTCAGTTGTGCGAACCCACAGTTTCATCAGCTGTCTGGGTGGCTGGTCTCAGACGATGCCACAGTTAAAGAAGCCGGATGTGGAGGTCCTGTGGTGGCGTGGTTACACAAGGTCTGTGGGTTGTGAGGCAGATTGGACGTACTGTTGACGTACTGTTGCGTTCATATTTTGGTTCAGTATATTTACATTTAAGTTGGTATGTTCTTACCTCTGCGGCCCAAATTTGGCACCGCTGGGCTGTTATAGTGTCTCACTCCTGGCCCTGCTTGAATCAATAACTTACACTGAAATGTAGTAAATACTGTGCAAGAAAGTAGTAGCTTGGATAATAAGGTGCTCAGAGTAAACTGCCTGCTTCTCAGGCCCAAAAGCTAGAATCTGCATATAATTTGTATATTTGGATAGAAAACACTCTGAAGTTTCTAAAACTGTTTGAATGATGTCTGTGAGTATAACATAACTCATATGGCAGGCAAAAACCTGAGAAGAAATCCAACCAGGAAGTGGGAAATCTGAGGTATGTCGTTTTTCAAGTCATTGCCTATCGAATATACAGTGTCTATGGGGTCATATTGCACTTCCTAGGGCTTCCACTAGATGTCAACATTCTTTAGAACCTTGTTTGAGGCTTCTACTGTGAAGGGGGAGAGAATGAGAGCTGGTGAGAGTTAGCTGTGTTCCATTGTGTTCCATTGCATTTCTAAAGAGAAAGGAATTCTCCGGTTGAATTTTTTTTGAAGATTTATGATAAAAACATCCTTGATTGATTCTATACATCGTTTGACATGTTTCTACGAACTGTAATATGACTTTTCGTCTGAACTTTCGCCTGGACTTGCCCGCGCCTCCTGAGTTTTGATTTGTAAACTAAACGCGCAAACAAAAAGGAGGTATTTGGACATAAATGAAGGCCTTTATCGAACAAAACAAACATTTATTGTGGAACTGGGATTCCTGGGAGTGCATTCTGATGAAGATTATCAAAGGTAAGTGAAGATTTATAGTGCTATTTCTGACTTATGTGACACCTCTCCTTCTTTGGAAAATGGCTGCATGTTTTTTTGTGACTTGGCGCATACCAAACATAATCGCAAGACGTGCTTTTGCCGTAAAGCGTTTTTGAAATCTGACAAAGCGATCGCATTAAGGATAAGTTTATCTATATTTCCATGCATAACACTTGTAACTTTTAACAATGTTTATTATGAGTATTTCTGTAATTTGATGTGGCTCTCTGCACTTTCGCCGGATGTTTGTTTGAGACAATGCATTTCTGACCATAACACAACAATTTCAAATGAGGTTTTTGGACATAATGATTAACTTCATCGAACAAAACACACATGTATTGTGTAACATGAAGTCCTGTGAGTGCCATCTGATGAAGATCATCAAAGGTTAGTGATTCATTTATTCGCTATTTCTGACTTTTGTGAGGGCTCTCCTTGGCAGGAAAATGGCTTTATGGTTTTCTGTGACTAGGTGCTGACCTAACATAATCCTTTGGTGTGCTTTCGCCGTAAAGCCTATTTGAAATCGGACACTGTGGCGTCATTGTTTACTCCTATACTTGTAGAAGGTTTGATGATTTTGGCTACTGTTTATATTTGTAAGAAAATGACTGTAACTACTCTTGAACATGCTGGAGTGATGCTGTTGGTAGAAGCTGATACAAATCGTGCTGAAGGTGAGACTAGTGCATTTCTGGTTTCTCTTTTCTGGTTGTTCCCAGGACAACTTACCCCACCCCACCAGCATTCCAGAAACCTCAGGAGTTGTTTCTCCCTTTAGCAGGCCATCCCTGGGATCAAATGGAGCCAGGGGATATGATTTCAGAGGAGAATATTATGATTGAAACTGGGATTTAGTCTCAAGGGGGAATGATGGGGGTCACCTTGGAGTCATGATAGGGGCTGCACCAATTGATTGATGTATTATAATAATTGATTATGCTTATGTTGTATTAATAGAAGGGGAAGGGCTATAAGTCCTGGACCACAGATTAGCAATATATGCATTATAAGGTTTAATAGTGTTCCACAGTTCTTTTCTAGTCTCTGCCTCTTATAAGAAACGGTCTCAGCAGAAGTGTGAGCCATTGCAGTCAAAACAGGGTGTCTGTGAGAAAGTGCCTCAAGGCTAAAAGAGATACATAGACACTGACCCCTGTAGGGGAGTAAATAGATAAGAGACAAGTCAGACACACCATTGCTAGCCACATGGGAATGGAAAATTACTGCTGAGCCCTTAGAAAACACTGGACTATTGTTTTCTCCTGCAAGTTTGTATAACTGTATATGCATGGACTTGGTCTCATGAGCAGAAGGTGTTGACGTAGGCAGTTACATCACTAGGGGTTGACTGCAAGTATATTAAAGCAACTTTGACCTTTTTTATTTTGCAGAACTTACTCTGAAACATACGTGCTGTGTTTCCGTTGTCAACTTCTTCTTGTCAATAGGGGGGGCCATTTCGACTTTGTAAAAGATTCGTTCCCAAATTAAACTGCCTCGTACTCAATTCTTGCTCGTACAATATGCATATTATTATTACTATTCGATAGAAAACACTCTCTAGTTTCTAAAACCGTTTGAATTATTTCTCTGAGTGAAACAGAACTCATTCTGCAGCACACTTCCTGTCAGGAAGTGAGATTTCTGAAATCGAGGGCTCTGTTCCAGGGTCAGTTTATAAATTCCCATGTAAGCTATGGGGCTACATGCACTGCATACGCCTTCCCCTAGATGTCAGTAAGCGGTGAGAATTTGAATGGAGTGGATTGCACCATCTGGGGCAATATAAAAGCTCTTGGAACGGAAGGTCCGGCCTTTTCAACGGGGGGCCTGACGCAGGAGGGACATCAGCATGGCGTCCTGAAAAGCTTTCGTTTTAGAAGTTCTATATCTCCGGCTCTGATTTAATTTGATTTTTGTCTTAAAAACTTCATAAGGTAGTTAATTTAAACCGACTTATAGCAGTTTATATCAGTTTATTGCGATTTTCTGGAATTTCTTTGTCACGCGTTATCGCGAGTTGGACACCTCTCCGGCACATGGCTAGCGTTAGCTGCTAATTCTACAGGAGAAGAGGACATCTTTCAACCAAAAGACGATTGTTCTGGACAAAGGACCCCTTGTACAAGATTCTGATGGAAGATCAGCAAAAAGTAGGAAACATTTATGATGTAATTTCATATATCTGTCGAACATGTGTGCTATTAGTTAGCGACCAGATTCTGGGCGCTCTCTCGCCATAACCTAAGCTGGATGTCGTACTGAAGTTATTTTTAGAAATCTATCACGGCGATTGCATTAAGAACTAATGTATCTTTCATTTGCTGTCCAACCTGTATTTTTTAGTCAAGTTTACGATTAGGTATTGATTAGATTAGGTGCCTCTCCAAGATGGCGCCGGACAGATTGCTTGAAGTTTGGCTACTGTTCACATTGTATAACCACGATTTGTGCCGCTACATATGCACATTTTCGAACAAACCCTATATGCATTGTGTAATATGATGTTACAGGACTGTCATCTGATGAAGTTTATGAAGGTTAGTCAAAAATTATATATCTTTTGCTGGTTTGTTACGATCGCTAAATTTTGCTGCTGGTAAATGGCTTGTGTTTCTGGCTATTGTGGTATGCTAATATAATGCTATATTGTGTTTTCGGTGTAAAACACTTAAAGAAATCTGAAATATTGGCTGGATTCACAAGATGTTGGTCTTTCATTTGCTGTACGCTGTGTATTTTTCAGAAATGTTTTATGATGAGTATTTAGGTATTTGACGTTGGTCTCTGTAATTATTCTGGCTGCTTCGGCGCTATTTCAGATTGCAGCTGCAATGTAGAACTGTGATTTATACCTGAAATATGCACATTTTTCTAACAAAACATATGCTATACAATAAATATGTTATCAGACTGTCATCTGATGAAGTTGTTTCTTGGTTAGTGACTATTTATATCTTTATTTGGTCGAAATTGTGATAGCTAACTATGCAGGAGAAAAATGGTGGAGAAAAAAATGTGGTGTCTTTTGCTATGGTGGTTAGCTAATAGAAATACATATTGTGTCTTCCCTGTAAAACATTTTAAAAATCAGAAATGATGGCTGGATTCACAAGATGTGCATCTTTCATTTGGTGTCTTGGACTTGTGATTTCATGAACATTTTATTATATGATATCCCTGTGGCTTTAGGCTAGGCTATGCTAGTCAGCTTTTTTGATGGGGGGGATCCCGGATCCGGGTTTGTGACTCGTTAGAGGTTTAATAAAGGTTTGATTGATTTACTTAAGGAAGATATTGTCTGATTTCACCAATTAGCCAATGATTGACAAGGAACAAGGAACCTACTCCAACAAGGGTCAGCGAAGTGGAGATGTTGTTTCCTACCTTCACCACCTGGGGGCGGTCCGGCAGAAATTCCAGGACCCAATTGCACAGGGTGGGGTTGAGACCCAGGGCTTCAAGCTTAATGATGAGCTTGGAGGGTACTATGGTGTTGAATGCTGAGCTGTAGTCAATGAACAGCATTCTTACATAGGTTTTCCTCTTGTCCAGATGGGATAGGGCAGTGTGCAGTGTGATGTCGATTGCATCGTCTGTGGACCTGTTGTGGCGGTATGCAAACTGAAGTGAGTCTAGGGTGGCAGGTAAGGTGGAGGTGATATGATCCTTGACTAGTCTCTCAAAGCACTTCATGATGACAGAAGTGAGTGCTACGGGGCGATAGTCATTAAGTTCAGTTATCTTTGCCTTCTTGTGTACAGGAACAATGGTGGCCATCTTGAAGCATGTGGGGACAGCGGACTGAGATAGGGAGCGATTGAATATGGCCATAAACACACCAGCCAGCTGGTCTGCGCATGCTCTGAGGACGCGGCTAGGGATGCCTTCTGGGTCAGCAGCTTTGAGATGGTGAACACGTTTATATGTCTGACTCACGTTGGTCACAGAGAAGGAGAGGGGTGGCCCTCAGTCGTTGGAAGCGGGCTGCATTGGTGGCACTGTATTATCCTCAAAGCGGGCGAGGAAGGTGTTTAGTTTGTCTGGATGCAAGACGTTGGACACCTGGGCCTGTATTCATAAAACGTATCAGAGTAGGAGTGCTGCTCTAGGATCATTTAGCCTTTTACATCATAATAATTAACCTCTCTGGCGCAGGCGTGCCACTAGCGACCCACCTCGATAACATCCGGTGAAATTGCAGAGCGCCAAATTCAAAATATAGAAATAGTCATAATAAACATTCATAAAATACAAGTGTCTGGTTTAAAGATTAACTTCTTCTTAATCCAGCCGCTTTGTCAGATTTCAAAAAGACTTTACGGCGAAAGTATACCATGCGATTATCTGAGGACAGCGACACGCTTCCAAACGCATACAAACATTTTCCAACCAAGTTGAGGAGTCACGGAAGTCAGAAATAGCGATACAATTAATCACTTACCTTTGAAGATCTTCATCTGGTTGCAGTCACAAGAGTCCCAGCTACACTATAAATGTTTGTTTTGTTCGATAAAGTCCCTCTTACATGCTACTACTGGCATGTAAAGTGGTCGGGAGCTGAACCCTGAATAAACAACTAGAGACCAAGCAGTGAGGTTATGGAACCGCCACCTGTCCCAGACCTGTTGTTTTTCAACTCTTGATGATCGGCTATGAAAAGCCAACTGAAAATTATTCATGATTATTATTTGACCATGCTTGTCACTTATGAACATTTTTGAACATCTTGGCATAGTTCTGTTATAATCTCCACCCGGCACAGCCAGAAGAGGACTGGCCACCCCTCATAGCCTGGTTCCTCTCTAGGTTTCTTCCTAGGTTTTGGCCTTTCTAGGGAGTTTTTCCTAGCCACCGTGCTTCTACACCTGCATTACTAGCTGTTTGGGGTTTTAGGCTGGGTGTCTGTACAGCACTTCGAGATATTAGCTGATGTACGAAGGGCTATATAAAATAAAATTGATTGATTGATTGAAGCAGACGGACGGTGTAAACTGGACATCACAAAGCGTTAAAACTACATGTCCAGAAAACATGGGACCGTGGTCCACACGTTGAATTGGTTAGAATCTTTGTACTGAGACCAGACAGCATGGAGCAGTGGCTACATGGCTGAAAATTGTTTAAACTCTATAGACCAGCTGACATACAGCGTGAGCTGAACGTTACAAAATGGTTAGAAGCTCTGAAACTCAACACAAGTGAAGAAGGTAAAGACCAGAACATATACAGTCTGCAGCTGTGCATGCAAAACTAGTCATAGAACTGACTATAGACTCTGATACAACCGTGGGTATGTCTGGAGTATCTATTCTAACGAACACTCCAAGACCAGAAAACCTCTACAGCTAAGAAGGACATTGTGACCTCTGGTGGACAACCAGAGCCTTACATCGAGCCACTACCCATAGACCGATCAATTGGTTTGAACAGCGTAAATATATATTGCATTTCTAACCAGAATGAGTGGTAGTTAGGGTGCTAAGTATTCTGGTTATTGTGAGCATAATTTCTAAATGTATGTACCATAAATTGACTCTCTTTGTCTCTCCCTCGCTTTATCTTTCCCCACCCCCTTTTAATTGTGTAACAAGCCGTCATATCATGTCAGTCCACTAGGGAATTTTATCTCACGTAAGTGTATGGTATTCTGTGTTATTATTTAGTTAGTTAATAAATAAACTATTATATCAGTTTGTGTAGTACTGAATATTCAAAAGGGCTAGGTTTCTTGCGGATCCATGGATTATGTGACATTCAGAATGAGACTGATGAGGTAATAATGAATAATCAACCGTTATTGATGTGAGCGATATCTGTATATCTTTAGAGTTTAACCTGTCTCACTCTCCCGTTCCGCTAGCGGAACTCCTCCCACATTCCACTGAAAAGGCAGAGCGCGAAATTCAAAAAATATTTTTTTAGAAATATTTAACTTTCACACATTAACAATTCCAATACAGCTAATGAAAGATACAGATCTTGTGAATCCAGCCAACATGTCCGATTTTTTAAATGTTTTACAGGGAAAACACAATATATATTTATGTTAGCTCACCAACAAATAGAAAAAAGCACAGACATTTTTCACAGCACAGGTAGCAAAATCAAAATCAACCAAACTAACCTAGAACAAACCAAAGAAACCAAGAAACAACTTAATCAGATGACAGTCTTATAACATGTTATACAATAAATCTATGTTTTGTTCGAAAAATGTGCATATTTCAGGTATAAATCATAGTTTACATTGCGGCTACAATCAGAAATTGCACCGAAAGCAGCCAGAATAATTACAGACACCAACGTGACATACCGAAATACTCATCATAAAACATTTCTGAAAAATACATGGTGTATAGCAAATTAAAGACAAAGATCTTGTGAATATAGCCAATATTCCTGATTTTTAAAATGTTTTACAGCGAAAACACCACCTATATTTATGTTAGCTCACCACCAAATACAAAAGACAGACAGACATTTTTCACAGCACCGGTAGCATGCAGCTAGCATGCACAAAGCCAACCTAACTAACCTAGAAACAACTCCCTCAGATGACAGTCCTATAACATGTTACACAATAAATCTATGTTTTGTTTGAAAAATTTGCATATTTTAGCTATAAATCAGTTTTACATTACTGCTACCAACATAGCCACCATCATAGCTACAGTCAGAAATCGCACGGGAGTAGCCAGAGAAAATACAGACACCAACGTCAACTACCTAATTACTCATCATAAAACATTTCAGACAAATATATGGTGGATAGCTAATGAAAGACAAATATCTTGTGAATATAGCCAATATTTCCGATTTTTGAAGTGTTTTACAGCGAAAACACAATATATCGTTATATTAGCTTACTACAATAGCTAACACACAGCAGCATTGATTCTAGTCAAATGGTAGCGATAGCACAGTTCGACAGATATATGAAAAAGCATCCCAAATTGGGTCCTTATCTTTGTTGATCTTCCATCAGAATGTTCTCCAAGGGGTCCTTTGTTCAGAACCGACTTTATTTGGATCAGAACGAACGATTTCCCACTTGAATTAGCAAGCACACTGGCAGTGCGGTGCTAACCTCTCATTCTTGAACCAATTCTTGCGACGCATCACCTCTAAAGTCCAGAATAAATGTCAATAATATTATTAAACTATATTGAAAAAACATACTTTAGGATGATATTGTGACATGTATCAAATAAAATCGAAGCTGGAGAACATATTCACCTTTAACGAGGGCTTTCCAGGAGCCGAGCCCAGATCCAACTTCGCACCCAGGAAAAAAAATAAATGGCGCTCCTGTCACTCCAAGAGGTTGTGTTCAATCCCAGGACGAGATAATCAAGTCATTTCTGCTCTCACTTCCGCATGACACCCAGGGGAAGGCGTATGACGTGTTTCTACAGTCATAAGTGACATGCCCTTTTATAGACAAGGTCTTGAAGAGAGACTTCGCTTTTGGAAATCTCACTTCCGGATAGGAAATGGTCTGTAAAAAGAGTTCTGTTTCACTTAGAGAAATAATTCAAACGTTTTTAGAAACTAGAGACTGTTTTCTATCCAATAGTAATAATAATATGCATATTGTACGAGCAAGAATTGAGTACGAGGCCGTTTAAATTGTATACGATTTTCCCCCAAAGTGAAAATAGCACCCCCTGGTCCTCATCAGGTTAACTTCTTTGGGATAGGGGCGCGATGTTTTCACTTTGTAAAAAATCGTTCCCAAATTAAACTGCCTCGTACTCAATTCTTGCTCGTACAATATGCATATTATTATTACTATTGGATAGAAAACACTCTCTAGTTTTTAAAACCGTTTGAATTATATCTGTGAGTAAAACAGAACTCATTTTGCAGCAAACTTCCTGTCAGGAAGTGAAAAATCTGAAATCGAGGCTCTGTTCCAGGGCCTTCCTATTCATTTGCTTGAAATCTATGGATATACATGCACTTCATACGCCTTCCACTAGATGTCAAGAGGCAGTGAGAGGTGGAATGGGGTGTCTAGCTTGATCTGAGGCCGAACAAGAGCTCTTGGAATGACGTGACCACTTTTTCCTTTGTTTAGCAAGGAGCGGGAAGGAACCCTGGATTGCGTTCTGAAAAGCTTTCGTTATAGACGGCTAATATCTCCGGCTTTGATTTTATTTGATAAATGTGATAATATCATCGTAAAGTATGTTTTTTCAATATAGTTTTATCAGATTATTGAAAGTTTATCGGGAGTTTTGCCTTTTTCCGTTCTCTGCGTTTGGTGATGATGGACAGCTTCGTGCCACTTGGCTAGCTTTGGTTGCTAATTCGACAGGAGAAAAGGGCATTCTAAAACCAAACAACGATTGTTCTGGACAATGGACCCCTTGTACAAGATTCTGATGGAAGCTCAGCAAAAGTAGGAACCATTTATGATGTTATTTCGTATTTCTGTGGAAAATGTTTAGTACTATTTTCCGCCCTCATTGCAGGCGCTGTCTCGCTATAACGTAAGCTGTATGTCGTACTAAAGTTATTTTTAGAATTCTAACACGGCGATTGCATTTTTGTAAAGTTTATGATGAGTTATTTGGTCAGATTAGGTGAGTGTCAGAAATATATCCGAAGATTCTGGGAAAAAGTTGCTACGTTTTCACAATGTATAACCACGGATTTCAGCTCTAAATATGCACATTTTCGAACAAACCATATATGTATTGTGTAATATGATGTTATAGGACTGTCATCTGATGAAGATTGTGAAGGTTAGTGAATAAATGTATATCTTTTGCTGTTTTTTTCGCTATCGCTACCTTTGCGTTGAATGAATGCGGTTGTGTGGTTGGCTATTGTAGTAAGCTAATATAATGCTATATTGTGTTTTCGCTGTAAAACACTTAAAAAATCGGAAATATTGGCTGGATTCACAAGATGTTTGTCTTTCATTTGCTGTACACCATGTATTTTTCATAAATGTTTTATGATGAGTATTTAGGTATTTCACGTTGGTCTCTGTAATTGTTCTAGCTGCTTCGGTGCTATTTGTGATTGTAGCGGCAATGTAAAACTATGATTTATACCTGACATATGCAAATTTTTCGAACAAAACATAGATTTATTGTATAACATGTTATAAGACTGTCATCTGATTGTCACGTTCCTGACCTGTTTTCTTTTGTCTTGTATTTATTTGGTTGGTCAGGGCGTGAGTTGGGTGGGTTTGTCTATGTGTGATTTTCTATGTTGGGGTTTTGTGTTCGGCCTGGTATGATTCTCAATCAGAGGCAGCTGTCAATCGTTGTCCCTGATTGAGAATCATACTAAGGCAGCCGGGGTTTCACGTGTGTTTTGTGGGTGTTTGTTCTTGTGTCAGTGTTCCGCCACACAGGACTGTCACGGTAGTTATTTTGTATCGCATATTGTTTTTGTTAATTATTAAATCACGAGGGAAACTAGCCACTCTGCGTATTGGTCCGACCCTTACTCCTTCTCCTCATCCGAGGAGGAGGAATTAGACAGCCGTTACAGAAACACCCACCAAAAAAGGATCAAGCAGAGTGGGAACAGACAGCAGCAGAGACCGAGGACACAGGACTCGTGGACTTGGGAGGAGATCCTGGACGGCAAAGGACCCTGGGCTCAGCCAGGGGAATATCTCCGTCCCAAGGCGGAGTTGGAGGCAGCGAAGGCAGAGAGGCGCTGGTATGAGGAGGCAGCGCGGCGACGCGGTTGGGAGCCCGAGAGTCAGACCCCAAAATGTCTTGCTTACCGTGGAGTGAGAGGGCGTCGTACTGGTCAGACACCGTGTTATGCGGTAAAGCGCACGGTGTCCCCAGTACGCGTGCCTAGTCCAGTGCGGGCTATTCCACCTTGCCGCACTGGCCGGGCTAGGTTGGGCATCGAGCCGGGTGTCATGAAGCCGGTCCAACGCATCTGGCCTCCAGTGCGTCTCTTCGGGCCGGCGTACATGGCACCAGCCTTACAAATGGTGTTCCCGGTTCGCCAGCATAGCCCAGTGCGGGTTTTTCCACCTCGCCGCACTGGCAGGACTACGGGGACCATTCAACCTGGTAAGGTTGGGCAGGCTCGGTGCTCAAGAGCACGTGTCCTCCTTCACGGTCCGGTTTTTCCGGTGCCACCTCCACGTACCAGTCCTCCGGTGGCAGCCCCCCGCAGCAGGCTGTCTCTCCGTCTTCTCTCTCCAGTTGCTCCCACCTGTCCAGCGCTGTCAGAGCCTTCCTCCTCTCCAGCGCAGCCAGTGTCTGAGCTGCCTGCCTGCCCAGCGCTGTCTGAGCTGCCTGCCTGCCCAGCGCTGTCTGTCTGTCCCGAGCCGTCAGAGCTGCCCGTCTGTACTGAGTCTTCAAAGCCGCCCGTCTGTACTGAGCCTTCCGCCAGACAGGAGCAGCTAGAGGCTTCCGCCAGACAGGAGCCGCTAGAGCCTTCCGCCAGCCAGGACCAGCCAGAGCCGTCCAGCCAGGACCAGCCAGAGCTGTCCAGCCAGGACCAGCCAGAGCCGTCCAGCCAGGACCAGCCAGAGCCGTCCAGCCAGGACCAGCCAGGATCCGCCAGAGCCAGCCAGGATCCGCCAGAGCCAGCCAGCCAGGATCCGCCAGAGCCAGCCAGCCAGGATCCGCCAGAGCCAGCCAGCCAGGATCCGCCAGAGCCAGCCAGCCAGGATCCGTCCCTCAGTCCGGTGCTGCCCCTCATTCCGGTGCTGCCCCTCATTCCGGTGTTGCCCCTCATTCCGGTGTTGCCCCTCAGTCCGGTGCTGCCCCTCAGTCCGGTGCTGCCCCTCAGTCCGGTGCTGCCCCTCAGTCCGGTGCTGCCCCTTAGTCCGGTGCTGCCCCTTAATCTAGTGGGGTTAATTTGGAGGAGGCTACGGAGGAGGGGATTGACTATGGTGGGGTGGGGACCATGACCAGCACCAGAGCCGCCACCGTGGACAGACGCCCACCCAGACCCTCCCCTAGAGTTTATGCTGGTGCGCCCGGAGTTTGCACCTTAAGGGGGGGGTTATGTGACGTTCCTGACCTGTTTGCTTTTGTCTTGTATTTATTTGGTTGGTCAGGGCGTGAGTTGGGTGGGTTTGTCTATGTGTGATTTTCTATGTTGGGGTTTTGTGTTCGGCCTGGTATGAGTCTCAATCAGAGGCAGCTGTCAATCGTTGTCCCTGATTGAGAATCATACTAAGGCAGCCGGGGTTTCACGTGTGTTTTGTGGGTGTTTGTTCTTGTGTCAGTGTTCCGCCACACAGGACTGTCACGGTAGTTATTTTGTATCGCATATTGTTTTTGTTAATTATTAAATCACGAGGGAAACTAGCCACTCTGCGTATTGGTCCGACCCTTACTCCTTCTCCTCATCCGAGGAGGAGGAATTAGACAGCCGTTACACTGATGAAGTTGTTTCTTGGTTAGTGACTAATTCTATCTCTATTTGGTTGGTTTTGTGCAAGCTACCTGTGCTGTGAAAGAAATGTCTGTGCTTTTTTGTATTTGGTGGTGAGCTAACATACAGTGGGGAGAACAAGTATTTGATACACTGCCGATTTTGCAGGTTTTCCTACTTACAAAGCACGTAGAGGTCTGTCATTTTTATCATAGGTACACTTCTACTGTGAGAGTCGGAATCTAAAACAAAAATCCAGAAAATCACATTGTATGATTTTTAAGTAATTAATTTGCATTTTATTGCATGACATAAGTATTTGATACATCAGAAAAGCAGAACTTAATATTTGGTACAGAAACCTTTGTTTGCAATTACAGAGATCATACGTTTCCTGTAGTTCTTGACCTGGTTTGCACACACTGCAGCAGGGATTTTGGCCCACTCCTCCATACAGACCTTCTCCAGATCTTTCAGGTTTCGGGGCTGTCGCTGGGCAATACGGACTTTCAGCTCCCTCCAAAGATTTTCTATTGGGTTCAGGTCTGGAGACTGGCTAGGCCACTCCAGGACCTTGAGATGCTTCTTACGGAGGCACTCCTTAGTTGCCCTGGCTGTCTGTTTCGAGTCGTTGTCATGCTGGAAGACCCAGCCACGACCCATCTTCAATGCTCTTACTGAGGGAAGGAGGTTGTTGGCCAAGATCTCGCGATACATGGCCCCATCCATCCTCCCCTCAATACGGTAGAGTCGTCCTGTCCCCTTTGCAGAAAAGCATCCCCAAAGAATGATGTTTCCACCTCCATGCTTCACGGTTGGGATGGTGTTCTTGGGGTTGTACTCATCCTTCTTCTTCCTCCAAACACGGCGAGTGGAGTTTAGACCAAAAAGCTCTATTTTTGTCTCATCAGACCACATGACCTTCTCCCATTCCTCCTCTGGATCATCCAGATGGTCATTGGCAAACTTCAGACGGGCCTGGACATGCGCTGGCTTGAGCAGGGGGACCTTGTGTGCGCTGCAGGATTTTAATCCATGACGGCGTAGTGTGTTACTAATGGTTTTCTTTGAGACTGTGGTCCCAGCTCTCTTCCGGTCATTGACCAGGTCCTGCCGTGTAGTTCTGGGCTGATCCCTCACCTTCCTCATGATCATTGATGCCCCACGAGGTGAGATCTTGCATGGAGCCCCAGACCGAGGGTGATTGACCGTCATCTTGAACTTCTTCCATTTTCTAATAATTGCACCAACAGTTGTTGCCTTCTCACCAAGCTGCTTGCCTATTGTCCTGTAGCCCATCCCAGCCTTGTGTAGGTCTACAATTTTATCCCTGATGTCCTTACACAGCTCTCTGGTCTTGGCCATTGTGGAGAGGTTGGAGTCTGTTTGATTGAGTGTGTGGACAGGTGTCTTTTATACAGGTAACGAGTTCAAACAGTTGCAGTTAATACAGGTAATGAGTGGAGAACAGGAGGGCTTCTTAAAGAAAAACTAACAGGTCTGTGAGAGCCGGAATTCTTACTGGTTGGTAGGTGATCAAATACTTATGTCATGCAATAAAATGCAAATTAATTACTTAAAAATCATACAATGTGATTTTCTGGATTTTTGTTTTAGATTCCGTCTCTCACAGTTAAAGTGTACCTATGATAAAAATTACAGACCTCTACATGCTTTGTAAGTAGGAAAACCTGCAAAATCGGCAGTGTATCAAATACTTGTTCTCCCCACTGTAAATATACGTGGTGTTTTCGCTGTAAAACATTTAAAAAATCGGACATGTTGGCTGGATTCACAAGATGTTTATCTTTCATTTGCTGTATTGGACTTGTTAATGTGTGAAAGTTAAATATTTCTAAGAAATATTTTTTGAATTTCGCGCGCTGCCTTTTCAGTGGAATGTGGGGGGGGTTCCGCTAGGGGTTAGACAGGTTAATCGTCATTTTATTCAGTCTCATCTGAAAGTGGTAAATCCTTGGTTATCTGCAAGAATCCTGGCTAACAAGTTGAATCAGCAATACAAAATTGGGTTTAATTATTTATTTACTAAATACCTAACTAATCACACAGAATCACACATACACAATTAAATCATAACTTGATTACAAAGTGCCGTCATAAAGGAAAACGTACCTAGCGGGCAGAATAGATATGACAGCTTGTTACACAAAGAAAAGGGGCGGGAATTTAGTGAAAGAGCGGGAGACTGGAACATAGGCGAAGCTGTACCATCGTAAATACAGTATCTTATGCGTTCTAAATTACCGCCCATTTAGAAAAGGAAAATGCAATAAATATTTACTCTGAGCTGCGCTTCAGTAGGTTGGTGGTAGATGGAAGACCGTCTTGCCAAACCGAGTCCTCTGTCCTTTGAAGAATGTCTCTGGTGGTCACTGGATACGTTGGAGTAACGTCAATGTGTAGTAGACGGGATACTCTGACTGTCCTTCCTAACCTGCGTTTGTAGCAGCTGTTGCTAACTCAACGGCTAGGAGGTATCACTTCTGTAGTGAATACGACCATTTGCAACCAAAGTCCATGCTGATGTTGGCTTAGTTCTGTAGTTATTATCTGAACCATTCTGACATCGGATCGTCATCTGGATGTACCCGGAACAGGAAGTTATATTTTTGTCAATGGCTTTTATAGTGGAGTGAGAGGGGTGTGTCTGAAAAGTTTATAACCCATGTCTCTTCACAGGGGCGGGCCCCTGGTTGAGCAGAAGCCAAACTTATGAAAACCCAAATCTCTCATTTGGAAGCTAAAATTACATTTCATCTCTTCACAAATAATTTCATATTCAAACATTTGAATTAAACAACAATTCCATGTGAATCCGATACCTCTGACGTTTAGACTTTCCACAGTAGAGTTTATGTCATTCTATCATTGATGAGAATGTGTCAGAGGGCAACCGAACTGACATAATATACCTTAAGTACCACCGCATATGTTCAGTTGGTCGGATTACCAGAATATAGTTAATTTCCCCCAACTTCTGATGTTCCCAGAATCTCTATGTTAACCAAGGGGTTTTCTTATGTCACATCAGTTATAGTAGGGAGAGGGAAAAAGGGGGAAAGAGGTATTTATGACTGTCATAAACCTACCCCCAGGCCAACGTCATGACAACATCAAAAATCTCATAATTAAAATTCCTCAAACATACATGTATCTCAAACCATTTTAAAGCTATTCTTGTTGTTAATCCCACCACAGTGTCCGATTTCAAATATGCTTTACAGCACCACAAACGATTATGTTAGGTCATCACATATAGCCACAGAAAAACACAGCCATTTTTTTTTCCAGTGAAAGAGAGGAGTTTCAAAAAGCACAAATAGAGATAAAATGAATCACTAACCTTTGATGATCTTCATCAGATGACACTAATAGGACTTCATGTTACACAATACATGTATGTTTTGTTTGATAAAGTTCATATTTATCAAAATATGAATCCGCGTTACATTCACTAGTTTGTTACGGATACAAGTATTCTGTGTGTATCCTGTGTGTATTTCTTTTCTCTCCTTCTCCCCTACTCACAGGTGACAATCATCATTCCCCAATCAGTCATCAATCAGTCGCTAATCAGAAGACACCTGCTCCTTTTCTCTTACCCAATCACAGTCCCTTTCCCTTGGTTTAAAAACCCTATCAGTTGTTTTCTCTGGAGCTCAATCTCTCTGTCAATGCCATCTGTCTATAGATCTCTTGTTTGGTTTGCAACTACATGTCACTTTGTCCCCACCTGTGAGTATTGTTTTTGGTTATGGTGTTTGAGTGTTTGTTTGAAGGTGGGACAAGGGGGTAACCAGACAGGTCGCCCATGGGCATGCATTACCCGTAGGAATACTTTGTATATAAACACTAGTTAGAACTGGGCGGACCACCCCCTGTATTTTTGGTTAGTTAGTTAACTGTTGGTGAAGTAGGCTAGTCTAGTTTAGGGGTGTTTGTGAATACTTATTATTTCTTTCCTTGGGTCCAGCTCAGCCCCTTTTCCTGCTCCCCCCATTACCGTGTGTTTGTAAATAAACCCTGAGTGTTTGACGGTAGATATTAGTTGTCGTGGTTATTTCGTATTCACTCTTACTTTGTCACTACTATAATTTGCATGAGTTATGTTACGGGTCCCATTACCATCCCCCCTAGACTGTCGGGCCAAAGGGATTCGTAATATAAGTGGGTGCTCATCCGGGATTTGTCTTTACTGACACCCATGCCGCTCGTGCAAATTGTTGTAGTGGTCTAGTTCAGTGTTGAGCGTTATAGCTGAAGTAGCATTAGTGTTTGCTATTTGTTGGCTCTTGTGTGCTAGTTCAAAATGGCTACATTTGATTTGAAATCCTTTGTGGATGACCCTTCGTGGGATGTTTTTGATAAATGTCGTAGAGTTGATTTAATCTCACAGACATAATTCAAACAGTTTTAGAAACTTTAGAGTTTTCTATCCAATACTAATAATATGCAAATATTGCAACTATGACTGAGGAGCAGGCCGTTTGATATGGGCACCTTTCATCCAAGCTACTCAATACTGCCCCTTCAGCCATAAGAAGTTAACACTGGAGTTGGCTACCTTCAAGCGATCCAGCGTTTGTTGACTAAAGTGCTTGTTCTTTGATGATTTGATGAGACTGCTTCAAGGAAAGAACCCTGCTGCCATCTTGGACGCGATTAGTTGAGACGCTTTGCACGCTAGCAGGTCTCTGAGGAGGGTGGCTTGCTTGCGCGAGAACATGTGGTTCATGCAGTATTTCCAGTCCTTGTACAGTGTTCTCACTGTGATGGTGTCGACCGCAGCAGACCCGTAGGCCCGCAAGTGAACCAGTGTCGCAGAGACCGCAAAGAACCCAGAGTCCAGCTGCAACGTTATAACATTGTCCACTTTGTAGGATGTTAGAAAGGAGCTAGCTTGATGCAAGTCTAACCACTGCCCGAGATCGTCCAGGATCGGTTCCCTCTCCAGGTATAAGATTACATCTCCAGCCTTGAGCTGGTGACAGGGAGAGGTGGAAAAGCAGGATACCATGTCAGTCTCCAGTTTGATGCAGTCTCCCCTCATGACGCTGACTATGAAGGTGTCCGTCACGGCAGAATCACAAGGGGATTGCATACTTTTGAAGGCCGACAGCCCCCTGACCTTTACGTAGATCGAAGACAGATCACCCTTGTCATCTAGGTTGTGACTAAGGGCCACGTAGGTCTTCTTAGCTACGTGGCAGTAGACCGAGCAACTGTTTGCATACTCCAGCTTGACTCTCCTGTCTTTGACGAAGGGTCCTGTGACGTCGGCAACTTCTTCGGACCCAGGGACTCTTGCCACAAATACGGGATATCCTTCCTTGGTCAATGTTCCTTTCGGGTCTCTGACTACATGTTGGTGTGTGTTACCTCTGCCTTTCACGTACATCCTCTCGAGAGTGTCCTCCACCAAGGCCGTGTGCACATAGTCTAGAAAGGCAGGCACCTGGGCGCCAGCCCTCTTAAACGTGTCACCCACAGCCGTCCGGGCCTTACAGGCGAAGCTCTCGAGGAGTTTACTGTCAGTCTCCCCCGACCGGGGCGTATTTTCTCTGTCTACATCAGACACGTCCCTTTCAGGAAGGTCTACGGGGTCGTATCCAACTGAGACCATGACACTGTCAGTGTGTCCGTAGACAACGGGGCAGCGGTTCTGGTAGAAAGTAGACACGCAGTCGTTTACCACGGAAATCTGTTGCCTGCCATGGTCGGATATGAGAGGCCCGCAGGGACGAGGAGCCGTTCTGTAGAAGGAGTTGGCTAGGACTTTACACTCTCCCTCCTGCAGCTTGCAGTAGACCCGCTCGGCCTCGCTGATGTCAGGGTTCTTGAGTTTCCTCTTGAACTCAGCTCGCTGGTTGAGATAGTACGCCACCGAGGAAGAGAATATGCCCGGGGCACGGATAAAGCAGCCTTGGGTTTGGTCGTACTTGAGAATGAGCGATGCATACTCCAACCCCTCAGCCTCCCAGTTGTAACACACCCAACTGGATAGATCGTGGGGAAAGTTCACGGGAGGCCAGGGGATGTTGGTCTCAGGCGAGATGTTGAGAGCGTACATGATGGAGGGGTACATATTGGAGAAGTCAAATGACAGCTCCAGACCCATGCCGGGTCCTGAGTAGTGTATGCCCGTGAGGGGGTCGCACACCGCTCCCCCCTTCCACTTGTCACTGTCACCATTGTCAGAGGCGAGATTAGGATCCCAGCGCAGGCGGCTGTTCAACTCCATACCCAGGTGTCCCGCTTTGACTCTGAGCATATCGAGTGTAAACTTGAGCTGAGGGATCTGAACCGAGTGAATGCTCTACACGAAGCCGCAAAAGTTATCCCCTCTTCCGTGTACCACCACGTCTATATTGAGAGTGGCCCTACATCGATGGAACAGAGCTGATACTGGGTTGAGAACTTTAGCCAGCCTGGCACACAGCTGTGAGTCAACCAAGTTGTAGACCAGCACGGCAAATAGACTCTTACCTCCGAGTCTGATCATCTCGTCCATTGTAGAGTAATCCACGTCCGCAACCTTGCGAAGCTTTCTGGTGTGCTTTGGGGCCTTTTTGTGTAGCTTCCTGACCTTGGAGATGACAAAGGGTGCCACATCGTTCAACTTCATGCTGGTACACGCAAAAACTTTATCTCTGGTCCCCGCCATCCTGTACAGATCTATGATGTTCATACCGCGGCTGTTCATCTTGAAGTGGCCCAGCTTGGCCTTCTCTTTGTTGAACGTTTCGATGTGCACAGATATCATTCGGAGCTTGTACTCGGTCAAGGTTCCGTTGAGCAACACAGAGCCTACTCTCTTTGTACATATCTAGGTAACGTACGTTTTAAACTGGAAGAAAGGTACCATGTCATCAGCCAGGGCCCTGGTCACAAAGAGGCCGTGCCAGGCTCGCAATAGCGAGGCGCCTCGTTCCTGGGTAACGGCGTCGCGGAACTTGGTGTAGTTGGATTCAGCGTAGAAATGCACACGCTGCTCGATCACCCTCACATCGAATTCGGCGTTGAACACGTACAGGAGTTCTATGCCGTACTTGTACAGCAGTCTTCTCCAGGACTGAGTTCTCCGGAGCACGGGTAAAACATAATCCTTGTGACATTGTCTACACCGGCACCCCTGGCTAGGTCGTGATCCGCCTCTGGGTGATGGTTGTGTGTTACCTTACATTTATTATAGACAACCATCAGCTTCTTTCTGTGGTGGTCGGATGAGGTCTTGGGTATGTGCGAGTTGAGGATCACGAGAGAGACGCGGGTTATCTCGTGCTGCTGACCTGGCATGTCAGGCGAGAGAGCAGGGATGGAGACGTGCTTACTATGGTTGGGCAATTGTGACCTGCCAGTGTTTAGCGTGTGAACCAGCTTAGTCCTGTACTCTGTCATGCCCTCAACCGTACGCTCAGTGCAGTAGGGGAACCTTTAGGCAAAAGAGTCGCATCTTAGAGACATATCCCGGAATTGTTTGTCAAACACGGTCTCAATGTCCAGACACGTTGCCTTGTAGAAATAGGCCATGTGTTTACTGTCAAAGAGCTTAGTCTCAGCCTCAGACAGGTTGTGATCATAGATGAGGTCGGAGACTGAGAGGACCTGGTTCAGCTTGTTTGCAGATATGAAATAGACCCTACCAAACATGACATCGGAGCATAGGGCAGGCGTGTTACAGTCTCGAGCAATGTAGTAGCCCTTGTCCGGGCAGAAGTCTCCAAACGTGAGTGCCCCCCTTACGACTTCTACATACTTTTTGGCCAAGGATATACATTTTAGCGGGAAAACGAGAGCATTTACTTTCCGCTTAACTTTTTAGGGATAGGGGGCAGCATTTTCACTTTTGCATGAATTGGTGCCCAAATTGAACGGCATCCTACTCTGTCCCGGATGATAATATATGCATATTATTATCACTATTAGATAGAAAACACTCTGAAGTTTCTAAAACTGTTTGGATTATGTCTGAGTATAACAGAACTCATATGGCAGGCAAACTTCCAAACAGGAAGTGAGAATTCTGAAAAGGGTTGATGTGAAAGTCATCGCCTATTCAATTCCCTGTAATTTATGGATCTGTTTGCACTTCATACGCCTTCCACTAGATGTCAAAAGTCAGTAGAACGTGGAATGAAGCCTCTAGTGTGATGTGGGACCGGATGGGAGGTGTTTCAGTCACTGGTCTGTCAGATTGCCAGTTCCTGGTCATGCGCGCTAGTCATGGAATGGCAATGTGTGCCATTACTTATACAGACATCAAGAAATGCTCTGGTTGGGACGTTATTGGATATATATGATAACAACATCCTGAAGATTGATTCTCTACTAAGTTTGATCAGTTTATTCGACTTGTAATATAACTTTTTGAAGTTTTCGTCCGACGTTTGCCTTCACTTGCGCCAGTGTTTGGACACGTGTACTACACATGCTAGCTAAAGTTGCTAAATTGACATAAGTAATGGACATTATCGAACAAAAAAAAAAGATTTATTGTGGAAATAGGATTCCTGGCATTGCATTCTGATGAAGATAATCAAAGGTAAGGGAATATTTATGATACAATTTCATATTTCTGTTGACTCCAACATGGTGGCGAAATGTTATTTATATTTGAGGGCTGTCTCAGATTATTGCATGGTGTGCTTTTTACTAAAGTAAAAAAAAATCTGACACAGCGGTTGCATTAACTTCTTATGGCTGCAGGGGCAGTATTGAGTAGCGTGGATGAAAGGTGCCCAGAGTAAACGGCCTGCTCCTCAGTCCCAGTTACTAATATATGCATATTATTGGGAATCATTTTGTATGCATTTTGATGGAGGGAAACCGGTGTATTATTGACTGAAGTGCGCCAGCTAAACTGAGTTTTTATGGATATTAACCTCTTGAGAATACAGGGTGTAATATTTTTGCATTAGCATAATTTGCTCTACAGATTAAACTGCCTCTTATTCAATCATTGCTCTTACTATATGCATATGAATCATACCATTGGAAAGAAGACAATCTCTAGTTTCTAAATCCGTTTCAATTTCGTCTCTGAGTGATACAGAAGTCATTTCACAGCACTTTCCATGACCAAGAACATAAAATCAAGATGTTTTGTGCTGGCTTCAAAGCTCTGCCTATATATGGTCATGCCTCCTATGACCCGAAACACAACTCACTGGCCTTCCTCTGGGTGTCTAGAGGACGTCAGAGGAAAAATTTCTTGTCTATCTGGGACTGACGTGAAATGAGAGCAAAATCTTTGGCATGACCGACAACTTCCGGTTCTCGATTGGATGGAATTTGAGCTACGTTTTTCTTGTGTTGTGCGGCCATTATTATCTCCGTGTCGAAGTTTGTTTGATACATGTGACCAGATCATCGTAATGTATGTTTTTTCAATATAGTTTAATCAGATTATTTGATTTTTTTAGGGAGTTTTGCGGTGTTCAGTTGTTAGATTTTAGTATCGTTTGAGAAATACGTGCCACTCGACCGGTACCTGTGCTAAATGGAGTGAGAAAGGAACATTTCTGAACGGAACCAACGACTCATCTTGACAAAGGACACTTTGATCAACATTCTGATGAAAGATCAGCCATAGTAAGACCCAATTTACGATTTTATATCATATCTGTTGTGCATGTGAACTGGACGTGGGCGCCTAGCCGAATCTGCCTGGTAAAAATATCGTGTCCTCCGCTAACGTGGTTAGCTAATAGATTTACATATTCTGTCTTCCCTGTAAAACATTTTAAAAATCTGAAATGGTGGCTTTATTCACAAGACCTGTATCTTTCATCTGGTGTCTTGGACTTGTGATTTAATGATATTTAGATGCTACAAGTTACTTGTGACGCTATGCTAGCTGTGCTAATCAGTGGGGTGAGTTGGGGGGTGCTACCGGATCAGGGTTGCTGACTCGTGAGAAGTTAACTTCTTATGGCTGCAGGGGCAGTGTTGAGTAGCTTGGATGAAAGGTGCCCAGAGTAAACGGCCTGCTCCTATGTCATAGTTGCTAATATATGTATATTATTAGTAGTATTGGATAGAAAACACTCTAAAGTTTCTAAAATTGTTTGAATTATGTCTGTGAGATGGCATATGGCAGGCAAAAACCTGAGAAGTTCCACTTCCTGTTTGGATTTTTTCTGGGGGTGCCATATTTTCAACCAAGCTCTCATTGAAAATACAAAGAGATATGGATGGGTTTTCACTTCCTACGGCTTCCACTAGATGTCAATAGAACTAAGTCTGATGACTTTAATGTGAAGGGGGGTCGAAGGAGACAGAATTTAGTAATCACTGCCATGAGGTGACCATGCATTCAACACGCGCGTTCATGTGAGAGGCAGCTCCGTTCCATCTCTCAATAGAAATCGATTTAATTCTCTGGTTGGATCGTTATTCAAGATGTATGTTAACAACATTCTAAAGATTGATTCAGTACATCGTTTGACATGTTTCTACTGACTGTAACGGAACGTTTGGACATTTCGTCACGTTATAGTGGTCGCGCTTTGAGTCTTTGGTTAGGGTGTTTGGTAAGCAATTCGAAAGTAGCTAATTTGACATAAATAACGGACATTAACGAACAAATCAAGCATTTATTGTGGACCTGGGATTCCTAGGACTACATTCTGATGAATTCATCAAAGGTAAGGAAACATTTATCATGTATTTTCTGGTTTCTGTTGAGTCCAACATGGCGGCTAATTTGGCTGAGCTCCGTCTCAGATTATTGCATGGTTTATTTTTCTGTAAAGTTTTTTTGAAATCTGACAGCGGTTGCATTAAGGAGAGGTATATCTATAATTCCATGTGTATTATCATCTATATTTATGATGAGTATTTCTGTTGAAACGATATGGCTATGCAAAGTCACTTGATGTTTTTGCAACTAGTGAATCTAACGCCTCAATGTAAACTCAGATTTTTTAATATAAATATGAACTTAATCAAACAACATGCATGTATTGTGTAACATGAAGTCATCTGATGAAAATAATCAAAGGTTAGTGATAAAATTGATTTCTGTTTTTTGTGAAAGCTATCTTTCACTGGAAAAAATGGCTGTGCTTATTGTGGTTTTGTGGTGACCTAACATAATCGTTTGTAGTGCTTTCGCTGAAAAGCCTATTTGAAATCGGACACTTTGGTGGGATTAACAACAAGATTACCTTTAAAATGATATAAGACACGTGAATGTCTGAGGAATTTTAATTATGAGATGTCTGTTTTTAGAATTTGGCGCCCTGCACTTTTTTTTGTTTTTGTCATATCAATCGCGTTACCGGGATTGCAGCCATAACCTCCAAACGAGCTTCAATGCCGTACGCTCTTAAAAGCTAGCAAAACCAAATGCATGCTTTCAACCGTTCGCTGTCCGCACCCGCCCGCCCGACTAGCATCACTACTCTGGACGATTCTGACCTAGAATATGTGGACAACTAGTAATACCTAGGTGTCTGGCTAGACTGTAAACTCTCCTTCCAGACTCATATCAAAAATCAAATCTAGAATTGGCTTTCTATTTCGCAATAAAGCCTCCTTCACTCACACCGCCAAACTTACCCTAGTAAAACTGACTATCCTACCGATCCTCGACTTCGGCAATGTCATCTACAAAATAGCTTCCAATACTCTACTCAGCAAATTGGATGCAGTCTATCACAGTGCCATCCGTATTGTTACCAAAGCGCCTTATACCACCCACCACTGCGACCTGTATGCTCTAGTCGGCTGGCCCTCGCTACATATTCGTGAAGCTGGAGACTTACATTTCCCTCACTAACTTTAAACATCAGCTATCTGAGCAGCTAACCGATCAATGCAGCTGTACATAGTCTATCTGTAAATAGCCCACCCAATCCACCTACCTCATCCCCATATTGCTTTTATTTACTTTGCTGCTCTTTTGCACACCAGTATCACTACTTACACACCATCATCTGCTCATCATCTGCTCATGTATCACTCCAGTGTTAATCTGCTAAATTGTAGTTACTTTGCTTCTATGGCCTATTTATTGCCATACCTCCTCATGCCATTTGCACACACTGTCACGCTCGTCGTGAGAACTGGAAATATACTCAGACCAGCGTGATCTGAGTTCCACATGTTTATTAAATGAAACTCACAAAAACAATAAAGAGCAACGAAACGTGACATTCTGAAGAGCTCACAGGTATCAACACGAAAACAACATCCCACAAAACAGTAGGGAAATGGCTGCCTAAATATGAACCCCAATCATAGACAACGATAAACAGCTGCCTCTGATTGGGAACCATACCAGGCCAACATATAAATAAATGCACTAGATCACCCACCCTAGTCACACCCCGACCTAATGAATAAAAAGGCTCTTTATGGTCAGGGCGTGACAGTAACCCCCCCTCCCCCCCCAAAGGTGCGGAGTCCGGCCGCAAAACCTGACTCTATAGGGGAGGGTCCGCATTGCGTTGGTGGCGGCTCCAGTGCGGAGCGAAGTACCCACTCCGCTCGTGGATTCGCCAGCTACGGTGGCGGCTCTGGTGCGGGACTTTACCCTCGCCCAGACCACTGGTCCGGCCATGGAGCCGGGTGGAACGCCGTGCTGGGACTGTGCATCGGCGCCGAGGAGGGCCCCGGCCATAGAGCTGGGTTGTACGCCGCACCTGGACTGGGCACCGGCACCGAAGAAGGCTCTGGCCATGGAGCTGAGTTGACCGCCGTGCCTGGATTGGGCACCGGTGCAGAGGAATGCTCCTCCCATGGAGCGGGACTGGACGCAGTGCCTGGACTGGAAATCGGCGCAGAGGAAGGCTCCTGCCATGGAGCGGGACCGAACGTCATGCCTGGACTGGGCACCGGCGTAGAGGAAGGCTCCGGCCTTGGAGCGGGACTGGACTGGACATCGGAGCGGAGGAAGGCTCCTGCCCTGGAGCTGGAGTTTCTGGACGGTGGACCGTCTCAGGAGGTTCCGGACGGTGGACCGTCTCAGGAGGTTCCGGACCGTGGACCGTCTCAGGAGGTTCTGGACCGTGGACCGTTGCAGGAGTTTCCGGACCGTGGACCGTCTCAGGAGGTTCCGGACCATGTACCGTCTCAGGAGGTTCCGGACCATGTACCGTCTCAGGAGGTTCCGGACCGTGGACCGTCATTGAAGGTTCCGGACTGTGGACAGTCGGAGGTTCCGGACTGTGAAATGTCGCTGGAAGCTCTGGACTGGAAATCGTCGCCGGAAGCTCTGGACTGGGGACCGTCGCCTGAAGCTCTGGACTGAGGACCATCGCCTGAAGCTCTGGACTGGGGACCGTCACCTGATGCTCTGGACTGGGGAGGCGCACTGGAGGCCTGATGCGTGGAGCCGGCACAGGTGGCACCGGACGGGTGACACGCACTTCAGGGCGAGTGCGGGGAGCAGGCACAGGACATACCTGACTGGGAAGGAGCACTTGAGGGAGAGTGCGAGTAGTAGGCACAGGACGTACCGGACTGGGGACACCCACTTCATGGAGAGTGCGAGGAGGAGCCACAGGACGTACTGGGCTGTGGAGGTGCACTGGAGACCTGGTGTGTAGAGCTGGCACAGACAGTGCCGGAACGATGACACACTCCGCACGGTGGGTGCGGGGAGCTGTCACAGGACATACTGGGCTGTGTATGCACACTGGAGACCTGGTGCGTAGAACCGGCACAAATTGTACCGGAACGGTGACACACAATTCAGGGCGAGTGCATGGAGGAGACACAGGACGTACCGGACCGGGGAGGCGCCCGGGAGGCCAGATGCGTGAAACTGGTGCAGATGACACCGGACTGGTGTCATGCTCCTCAGCACGCCCGCTCTGCAGCACTCTCATCGCCACCACCTCTCTCCGGAATCTTTCGTCGAGTTCATCCTTCGGCTCCCTGGCGGTCTCTGGCTCATTCCTCGGCTCCGCCGACCACCCCGTGTGCCCCCTCCCCAAAAAATGTTGGTCTGTCTTTTGGGCTTCCCTTGTGGCCAGGAACCCCGGCGTCGTCACTGTCCTCCCTTCTCTGCCTGCGTCTGCCGCCAAGGAAGAAGATCCTGTCCTGCCAGGATTTCCTCCCAAGTCCAGGATTCCTTCCCATCCAAGATCTCCTCCCAAGTCCAGGATACACTCTCCTCCAGGGCACGCTGCTTGGTTCTGTTGTGGTGGGATCTTCTGTCACGCTCGTCGTAAGAACTGGAAATATACTCGGACCAACGTGCAGCATGATCTGGGTTCCACATGTTTATAAAAAAAACCTCACAAAAACAATAGCAACGAAACGTGACATTCTGTAGAGCTCACAGGCATCAACACGAAAACAATATCGCACAAAACACAGTGGGGAAATGTCTGCCTAAATATGATCCCCAATCATAGACAACGATAAACAGCTGCCTATGATTGGGAACCATACCAGGCCAACATAGAAATAAATGCACTAGATCACCCACCCTAGTCACACCCCGACCTAACCAAAATAGTGAATAAAAAGGCTCTATGGTCAGGGCGTGACACACACTGTATATAGACTTTCTTTTTTTCTATTGTGTTATTGACTGTACGCTTGTTTATTCCATGTAAATCTGTGTTGTTTCTGTTGCACTGCTTTGCTTTATCTTGTCCAGGTCACAGTTGTAAATGAGAACTTGTTCTCAACTAGCTTACCTGGTTAAATAAAGGTGAAATAAATAAAAAAAATAGTTCAGATGCAGCTAAAGAATTTCAGGGTGGGCCCATTGAGACTAAATGGCCAAGGTGTAAGAAGGCTCCTAGCGTACAACCAGGTAACATTTCCAAGCTGATTAAATGCATAGGACATCCAAAAGTGAAATGGCTCTTGATTATATATTGGCTGAAGAGGGTGGTACCTGCAGGGCCCTTGGAATAGACAATGGTGATTACTGTGTTATGTTGCTCCCTGACTCCTCTGATAATATGACAAACATCATTAGTAACTTGGTTAAATTAGGAGGTACTATGTGAAAAGCTGACAACACCATCTTTGACCAAATTGGAAACTGGTTCAATGGTGCATTTGGAAACGTGATGGGTAAGGTAATGATGTTCCTGTCTGCCATGATTGTTCCACTTCAGGTAGGACTACTGTGCTTTGTTGTTGCTTTCTGTATAATAAAGTGCTTGGCTAAAAAGACTGTTGAACATTTGAGGATCATGGTACTGCAAACTCAGAATGTTGATTTGAGTCACTATGTTGTAAATGATTGGAATTTACATTTACATTTACATTTACATTTAAGTCATTTAGCAGACGCTCTTATCCAGAGCGACTTACAAATTGACCCAGGTCTTGATTTGTACCAGCTTATCTGGAAGATGACTCTGAGGGTGAGGAATATACTTTTGTCTGAGACTCTGGGTGAGTCTCAAAGGGGGGAATGAAGGATTAAAAATGATTATAGGGGTCTTCTAAAGACCCCCACCATTGATTATGTTATTAATTTGCTTACGTGCCATTATACTTATGCTCACTGTATAGCTGAATATTGAGGCCTCTCGGTATCTAGCTCTCTGCCAAAACCCGCGTCCCCCCGTCTGTGAGAAAAGGTGAGAAAAGGGACTGAGGGTGATAGAGGGACACAGAGAGACAGCGTCTGTTTTTCTCTGAAACAAGAGCATATTTGGATATCGCTGAGACAGGTTCTCAAACTTTGTTAAGAATAACTTGCAGGTTTTGCTCATGCACATGCAGGTTTTGGACATAGGAGATCACACCATAAGGTATAGATCTTGGGTATATAAGATCATGTCATTCTTTTGTTATGGGCAGAACTCAGGAGAGACATCAGTTGTATGTCATATGTTTGATCTTTGACTGTCTACAGCTGTATTTTTATTAAAGTTGTTATGATTTATAAGTGCACATTTTGAGTGTTCCTTATTTATTAAGTAAATAACGGAGCTTAGAAAAGTGGAACCAACAGTACGCTGGCTGACCATCGATGACACGGGGGGAGGGATGGGTCTAGAAACAGAAGACAAAGGACTGTGAGACAAGGGCTAAAACTTGGAAACATGAAAAGTAGGGTGAAACAGAGGGTACGGGCTAACAGCAGGCAAACAGCAATGGGAATAAGGACTCTAGAAACGGGGAAAGGACCGGGATTACACAGTATTCCACCCGGAGGGACAGGTTCCGTGTGGACAAAATACCCTCTGCCCAACCCGATAGCGGGGAGCCAGAGTCTGGTGGCGGTCTGCTTGTCGACGATATCTGGAGGTGGTCTTGAGAAGAGCCGCCGAGCTATTTTCTAGGTACGCCGACAGCGGCGGACGAACATCTTGGCTGAGGGTATGTTGACGTCAACTTCTTGCTCTGGGAAGAGCGGAGGCTGATACCCCATGGAGCATTCGAAGGGGCAGAGTCCAGTAGCCGAGCAGGGAAGAGTGTTCCAAGTATATTCCAACCAGACCAGTTGCTGGCTCCAGGTGGTGGGGTTACTAGCAACGAGACACCAAAATGTCGTCTCCATGCCTTGGTTGGTTCACTCCGACTGGCTGTTGGATTGGGGATGAAACCCGGATGACAGACTGCCCGGCGACCCGATATGGATGCAGAACGCCTTCCAGAATCGGGACCAGAACTTAGGACCTCGATCCGAGACCATGTCGACCGGAAGTCCATGGATTCGGAAGACGTACTGCACCATGAGCTGGGCCGTCTCCTTGGCTGAAGGTATCTTGGGAAGAGTGATGAAATGGGAGGCTTAACCTATCCACCACTGTCAGAATGGTGGTGTTACCATCTGACGGAGGAAGCCCAGTAACGAAATCCAGGGAAATATGGGACCAGGGGCGACGAGGGACAGGGAGTGGCTGAAGGAGGCCGGACGGATCTTGCCGCAAAGTCTTGCTTTGAGCGCACACCATTCATGCGGCGACGAAGGCCGAGAAATCAGGAGCCGTAGTGTGCCCCCAGAAGCATTGTCGGATGGAATCCAGGGTACGATGAGCTCCAGGATGACAGGTTAGCCTGGAGGAGTGAGCCCATTCCAGGACCTGAGGCCGGGCCGAATCAGGAACGAACATCCGGCTGGGAACGTCGTGCCTTGCGGACCAGAGCCTCAATACCCCAAACAACCAAAGCCGCCAAACAAGAGGCAGGGAGGGTGGTCACAGATTCAGAGGGAGTGGCAGTGGAACTGTACAGATTGGAGAGAGCGTCCAACTTCACATTCTTGGACCCTGGGCGGTAGGAGATTGAATCTGGTAAATAACAGGGCCCAGCAAGCTTACCTTGGGTTGAGGCGCTTGGCAGTGCGAAGATATTCTGAATTCTTATGGTCCGTCCATACCAAAAATGGATGTTCCCGCCCCTTCCAGTCAGTGCCTCCACTCCTCCAGAGCCATCTTAATGGCCAGGAGTTCCCGGTTCCCAACATCATAGTTCCTCTCCGCAGGGTTGAGACGATGGGACATGATGGGACAGGGATGAAGCTTTTGGTCCTGGACGAATCGCAGGGAAAGGACGGCCCCTACTCCCACATCGGAAGCGTCAGCCTCAACCACGAACTGACGAGTCGGGTCTGGGTGGATGAGGATGGGGCAGTAGTGAATCGCTGCTTTATATCCCCAAAAGCCTTGTCCGCTGCTGAAGACCATGTGAACGGTACCTTGGGAGAGGTGAGTGCAGAGAGGGGGGCCGCCAGGTTGCTGTAGCCCCTAATTAAACGGTGGTAGAAATTAGCAAACCGTTGTAGCTACCCACTGGACGTGGGCTGGGGCCAATCCACCACCTCTCTCACCTTTTCCGAACTCACTGTGCTTTCCAGATACCCGCATATTATTTGAAACTGTGCTGTGCGTGACTCTTCCAATGGAGCGGCCGTCCAGAACCCTGGCATCCAAGGGAATGGAGAGGAGTTGAGTAGGGATACTTAGTTCCGATACCAGGGTAGAGTCCATGAAACTCTCATCTGCCCCAGAGTCAATGAGCACCCGGAGAGACTTAGACTGGTCTCCCCACAGCAAGATCACAAAAAAAGGAGTTTGGGTAATGGGAATTAGAGGGTTCCCAGTCTGGCTCACCAGTGTACTTGTACCTACTAAGGATTCAGGTCTCTTCATTGGGCAGGTGGCTATGTAATGCCCTACAGCACCACAATACAAGACAACTATTGGAGCTTAGCCTGCGTGAACGTTACTTAGGCGATAATCTAGCTCTTCCCTGTTGCATAGGTTCCGGTGTATCCGACTCACCCGTCGTCGATGATTTTAGAGGGTGCTCGGGGGGCCTCGACTAGACTTGGAGCTCCGGTTCCGCTTGCCGTGCAGTAGCAGAGAAAAGAGTCTGACTTGGGTGACTGGAGTCTGACAATTTTTGGGGCTTTCTTCTGACATCGCCTAATATATAGGTCCTGGATGGCAGGAAGCTTGGCCCCAGTGTTGTACTGGGCCTTACACACTACCCTCTGTGGCGCCTTATGGTCAGATGCAGAGCAGTTGCCATACCAGGGGGTGATGCAACCGCTCAGGTTGCTCTCGATGGTGCAGCTGTGGAACATTTTGAGGATCTGGGGACCCATGCCAAATCTTTCCAGTCTCCTGAGGGGGAAAAGGTGTTGTCGTGCCCTCTTCACAACTGTCTTGGTGTTTCTGGACCATGATAGTTTGTTGGTGTGGACACCAAGGTACCAAGGAACTCTTGACTTGTCTCCACTACAGCGTTGCTAATGGAGGCCTGTTTTGCCCACCTTTTCCTGTAGTCCACCTTCTTCTTTGTTTGCTCACATTGAGGGAGAGGTTGTTTTCCTGGCACAACACTGCCAGGTCTCTGACCTCCGCCCTATAGGCTGTCTCATTGTTGTCAGTAATCAGGCCTACCGACTTGTGTCATCAACAAACTTAATGATGGTTTTGGAGTCCTGTTTGGCCACGCAGTCATGGGTGAACAGGGAGTACAGGAAGGGACTAAGTACACAACTCTGAGGGGCCCCAGTGTTGAGGATAAGCGTGGCAGATCTGTTGTTGCCTACCCTTCGGGAAGTCCAGGATCTAGTTGCAGGGGGAGGTATTTAGTCCCAGGGGCCTTAGCTTAGTGATGAGCTCTGTGAGTACTATGGTGTTGAACACTGAGCTGTTGTCAATGAACAGCATTCTTACATAGGTCCTTTTGTCCAGGTGGGAAAGGGCAGTGTGGACTACAATTGAGATTTCTCCATCTGTGGATCTCTTGGGGCGGTATCCGAATTGGACTGGTTCTAGGGTATCCGGGAGGATGGTGTTGATGTGAGCCATGACCAGCCTTTCAAAGCACTTCGTGGCTACCCACGGGATTGCTACGGTGCGGTAATCATTTAGGCAGGTTACCTTCGCTTCCTTGGGCACAGGGACTATGGTGGTCTGCTTGAAACATGTTGGCATTACAGACTCGGTCAGGAGAGGTTGAAAATGTCAGTGAGACACTTGCCAGTTGGTCCGTGCATGCTTTGAGTACACGTCCTGGTAATCCGTCTGGCTCAACAGCTTTGTGAATGTTGACCTGTTTAACCCGTCTGGTAACCCCTCGTCAACAGCCAATGAAATTGCAGGGCGCCAAATTCAATCAACAGAAATCTCATAATTCAAATTTCTCAAACATACAAGTATTAGACACCATTTTAAAGATAGAACTCTCGTTAATCCAACCACAGTGTCCGATTTCAAAAAGGCTTTTCGGCGAAAGCAGAAATGATCATTATGTTAGGTTAGCAACTAGTCACAGAAAGCATACAGCGATTTTCCAACCAAAGAGAGGAGTCACAAAATGCAGAAATAGAGATAAAATGAATCACTAACCTTTGATATTCTTAACTTCTTTGGGCTGCAAGCCCGACGTCGGTACACTTATGACAACAGCCAGCTCAAGTGCAGGGCGCGAAATTCAAAATATATTTTTTAGAAATATTTAACTTTCACACATTAACAAGTCCAATACAGCATTTGAAAGATAAACATCTTGTGAATCCAGCCAACATGTCCGATTTTTTAAAAATGTTTTACAGCGAAGACACCACGTATATTTATGTTAGCTCACCACCAAATACAAAAAAGGACAGACATTTTTCACAGCACAGGTAGCATGCACAAAACCAACCTAATTAACCAAGAACCAACCAAACTAACCAAGAAACAACTTCATCAGATGACAGTCCTATAACATGTTACACAATAAATCTATGTTTTGTTCGAAAAATGTGCATACTTGAGCTATAAATCAGTTTTACATTGCAGCTACCATCACAGCTACCGTCAGAAATAGCACCGAAGCAGCCAGAGTAATTACAGACACCAACGTCAAATACCTAAATACTCATCATAAAACATTTCTGAAAAATACATGGTGTACAGCAAATGAAAGACAGGCATCTTGTGATTCCAGCCAATATTTCCGATTTATTAAGTGTTTTACAGCGAAAACACAATATAGCATTATATTAGCTTACTACAATAGCCAGAAACACAAGCCATTTCCCAGCAGCAAAAGTTAGCGATCGTAACAAACCAGCAAAAGATATATAATTTTTGACTAACCTTGATAAGCTTCATCAGATGACAGTCCTATAACATCAGGTTATACATACACTTATGTTTTGTTCGAAAATGTGCATATTTAGAGCTGAAATCAGTGGTTATACATTGTGCTAACGTAGCATCTTTTTCCCACAACGTCCGGATATTTTTCTTCCACTCACATATTCTGACCAAATAACTATACATAAACGTTACTAAAAAATACATGTTGTATAGGAAATGATAGATACACTAGTTCTTAATGCAATCGCAGTGTTAGGATTCTAAAAATAACTTCATTACGACATCCAGCTTAGTTATAGCGAGAGAGTGCCCAAAATCTGGGGGCAAACTACTAGTACAACATGTTCGACAGATATATGAAATAGCATCATAAAATGGGTCCTACTTTTGATGAGCTTCCATCAGAATGTTGTACAAGGGGTCCATTGTCCAGAACAATCGTTGTTTGGTTTTAGAACGTCCTTTTTCCCTCTTGAATTAGCAAGCACACTAGCCAAGTGGCGCGAAGCTCTCCTTCCTGAACAAAGGCACACAACGCAACACGCCTAACGTCCCGAATAAATTTCAATAATCTAATAAAACTATATTGAAAAAACATACTTTACGATGATATTGTCACATTTATCAAATAAAATCAAAGCCGGAGGTAGTAGCCGTCTATATCGACAGCTTTCCAGAAGGCAATCCCAGGTCCCTCCGCGCTTTCCAGGAAACAGGAAATGGGTGACACGTCATGCCAAGAGCATTTATTCTACCTCAGACCAAGATAAACACTCCATTTCTTCTCTCACTGCCTCTTGACATCTAGTGGAAGGTGTATGACGTGCATGTATACTAATACGTATCATGCCAATTTATAGGCAGGCCCTAGAACAGAGCATCGTTTTCAGACTTTCCACTTCCTGGTCAGGAAGTTTGCTGCCAAATGAGTTCTGTTTTACTCACAGATATAATTCAAACGGTTTTAGAAACTAGAGAGTGTTTTCTATCCAATAGTAATAATAATATGCATATTGTACGAGCAAGAATTGAGTACGAGGCCGTTTGAAATGGGCACCTTTTATCAGAGCTACTCAATACTGCCCCTGCAGCCCAAACAGGTTAATCAGATGACACTCATAGGACAACATGTTACACAATACATGTATGTTTTGTTCGATCAAGTTCATATTTATATCCAAAAACCTCAGTTTACATTTAGCTTTGCCCCCAAAACATCCCGTGAATTTGCACAGAGCCACATCAATATACAGAAATAATCATAATAAACATTGATAAAAGATACAATTGTTCACAGAATTAAAGATATACTTCTCCTTAATGCAACCGCTGTGTCAGATTTCAAAAAAACTTTACGGAAAAAGCAAACCATGCAATAATCTGAGTACAGTGCCCAGACAACAAATCAAGCCAAACAGATATCCGCCATGTTGGAGTCAACAAAAGTCAGGAATAGCATTATAAATATTCACTTACCTTTGATGATCTTCATCAGAATCCACTCCCAGAATCCCAGTTCCACAATAAATGTTTGATTTGTTCGATAAAGTTCATCTTTATGTCCAAATACCTCCTTTTCGTTTGCGCGTGTTGCCCAGTAGTCAAAATTCATGACGCGCGATCACTAGGAGCAGACAAAGTCAAAAAGTTCCATTACAGTCCGTAGAAACATGTCAAACGAAGTATAGAATCAATCTTTAGGATGTTTTTAACATAAATCGTCAATGTTCCAACCGGAGAATTCCTTTGTCTTCAGAAATGCAATGGAACTCAAGCTAACTCTCACGTGAACGCGCATGGTCAGTTCATGGCACTCTGGGAGAGAACTTACTCAATCCCCTCTCATTCGCCCCCACTTCACAGTAGAAGCATCATACAAGGTTCTAAAGACTTGACATCTAGTGGAAGCCTTAGGAAGTGCAATATGACCCCATAGACACTGTGTATTCGATAGGCCAAGAGTTGAAAAACTACAAACCTCAGATTTCCCACTTCCTGGTTGGATTTTTCTCAGGTTTTCCCCTGCCATATGAGTTATTTTATGCTCACAGACATCATTCAAACAGTTTTAGAAACTTCAGAGTGTTTTCTATCCAAATCTACTAATACTATGCATATATTAACAACTGGGACTGAGTAGCAGGCAGTTTACTCTGGGCACGCTTTTCATCCAAACGTGAAAATGCTGCCCCCTAGCCCAAACAGGTTAAAGGTCTTGCTCACATCGGCTACCGAGAGCGTTATCACACAGTTGTCCAGAACAGCTGGTGCTCTCGTGCATGCTTCAGTGTTGCTTGCCTTGAAGCGAGCATAAAAGGCATTTAGCTCATCTGGCAGGCTGACTTCACTGGGAACCTCAAGTCTGTGTTTCCCTTTTTAGTCCTTAATATTTTTCAAGCCCTGCCACATCCGATGAGCGTCAGAGTTGGTGTCGTAGGATTCAATCTTAATCCCGTATTCACCCTTCGCTTGTTTGATGGTTTGTCTGAGGGCATAGCGTAATTTCTTATAAATGTCTGGATTAGTGTCCCGCTCCTTGAAAGTGGCAGCTCTAGTTTTTAACTCGATGCAGATGTTGCCTGTAATCCATGGCTTCTGGTTGAGGTATGTACGTACGGTCACTGTGGGGATGACGTCGTTGATGCACTTATTGATGAAGCCGATGACTGAAGTGATATACTCCTCAATGCCATTGGATGAATCCCAGAACATATTCCCATCTGTGCTAGCAAAAAAGTCCTGTAGCGTAGCATTCGTGTCATCTGACCACTTCCGTATTGAGCGAGTCACTGGTACTTCCTGTTTTAGTTTTAGCTTGTAAGCAGGAATCAGAAGGATATAATTATGGTCAGATTTGCCAAATGGAGGGCGGGGGAGAGCTTTGCATGCTTTGTGTGTGTGGAGTAAAGGTGGTCTAGAGTTTTTTCCCTCTGGTTGCACGTGACATGCTGGTAGAAATTAGGTAAAACGGATTTAAGTTTAATGCAGTGAAAGTCGCCGCCAACTGGGAGCGACACTTCTGGATGAGCATTTTCTTGTTTGCTTATGACCTGATAGAGTTGGTTGAGTGTGGTCTTAGTGCCAGATGGCTACAAATCCTATAGATGAGAACTCTCTTGGTAGATAGTGTGGTCTACAGCTTATCATGAGGTATTCTACCTCAGGCGAGCAATACCTCGGGACTTCTTTAATATTAGACATCGCGCACCAGCTGTTACTGACAAATAGACACACACCCCCACCCCTCGTCTTACCAGACGTAGCTTCTCTGTCCTGCCGGTGCGTGGAAAATCCCGCCAGCTCTATATTATCCGTGCTGTCGTACAGCCACGACTCGGTGAAACATAAGATATTACAGTTTTTAATGTCCCTTTGTTAGGATAATCTTGACCGTATGTCATCGATTATATTTTCCAATGATTGCACTTTGGCCAATAGAACGTTTGGCAGTGGGAGTTTACTGGCTCGCCTACAAATTCTCAGAAGGCAGCCCAACCTCAGCCCCCTTTTTCTCTGTCTTTTCTTCATGCAATGATGGGGATTTGGTACTGTTGCTGAGAAAGCAGTACATCTTTCACGTTAGACCAGTTCGAGGTGATGTCCAGAACATCCCCATAGATCATTTAAAGTTCTGTGATTTTGTTTATGTAGATACAACATTTCAATAACCAAAAACAGTAACCAAAAACCGGATCATGACGGCATATTCATACTGAGTTTGCAGCATAACATAATTGCTTCTGTCAAACCGGTAAGCCTACCTCTCATTTCTTCAATATTGCTCAAACTTTCAGCACCGGATGCTGTCCATATTGATTTTATAAATAGTGATCCACACATTGCATCATTCTCAACTTTCTCATCTTTCTAATTCATCAATTATATTCCATTCACTTGTTTTTATCAGGGTCATATTTCCACTAATATTGTAATTAAGCTTTCACATGTGTGTTTTACACTTTTTTGCAAGCTGTTGGTGTTTGCTTCTATTTATGCCAAATCATTTGACCGTTGTAGGTTGAGATACTTGTTTCTTGTATTCCTTTACGATTTTCTGTAGTGAATAGAGATGACCATATACCCATCACATCCCATATTATGATAATGAGGTCACAATTTTGAGTCTGTATTGAAGGTGTGAAACATATCAATGAGAGAAAGAAGCCAATCAATCTTATTGTATAAGTTCTCTCCAGTTTATGAGATATTGCACTCCTCATGCCATGGAGAAAACTAATACCAACATTAAACTTTGATTAATTCATTGATTGAATGAAACCATATCAATGCATTTGAATCATGACGGTCTTATTCTGATTCACGTTTGTCCTACAATAGGAAATCTTAGCACATTTCACACATCAAAGCCTAAACAAAATATATAGAAAACACAGCAGGAAACAAACAATAGGAACAGTCAGGCAAATATGTTTCATACCTTCCGATCCCACCCCACACCTTCCCCAAAAATTATTCTAGGTTGCATATCATAATATTTATGTGCGTATTGGTTGGTCTGCTTTGCCCATATAAGTCACACCAAGCGTAGGCTTGCTATAAGATTGAAATGGGAAAATAATGTACCCATGAAAAAATTATGAAATAAACTCCTCTCACTGTCAACTGCGTTTATTTTCAGCAAACTTAACATGTGTAAATATTTGCATGAACATGACAAGATTCAACAACTGAGACATAAACTGAACAACTTCCACAGACATGTGACTAACAGAAATGGAATAATGTGTCCCTGAACAAAGGGGGGGTCAAAATCAAAAGTAACAGTCAGTATCTGGTGTGGCCACCAGCAGTATTAAGTACTGCAGTGCATCTCGTCCTCATGGACTGCACCAGATTTGCCAGTTCTTGGTGTGAGATGTTACCCCACTCTTCCACCAAGGCACCTGCAAGTTCCCAGACATTTCTGGAGGGAATGGCCCTAACCCCCACCCTCCGATCCAACAGGTCCCAGACGTGTTCGATGGGATTGAGATCCGAGCTCTTCGCTGGCCATGGCAGAACACTGACATTCCTGTCTTGCAGGAAATCACGCACAGAACGAGCAGTATGGCTGGTGGCATTGTCATGCTGGAGGGTCATGTCAGGATGAGCCTGCAGGAAAGGTACCACATGAGTCAGGATGAGCCTGCCGGAAAGGTACCACATGAGGGAGGAGGATGTCTTCCCTGTAATGCAAAGCATTGAGATTGCCTGAAATGACAACAAAGCTCAGTCCGATGATGCTGTGACACACCGCTCCAGACCATGACGGACCCTCCACCTCCAAATCGATCCCGCTCCAGAGTACAGGCCTCGGTGTAATGCTCATTCCTTAAATGCGAATCCGACCATCACCCCTGGTGAGACAAAACCGCGACTCGTCAGTGAAGAGCACTTTTTGCCAGTCCTGTCTGGTCCAGCGATGGTGGGTTTGTGCCCACCGTTGTTGCTGGTGATGTCTGGTGAGGACCTGCCTTACAACACGCCTACAAGCCCTCAGTCCATCCTCTCTGTCTATTGCGGACAGTCTGAGCACTGATGGAGGGATTGTGCGTTCCTGGTGTAACTCTGGCAGTTGTTGTTGCCCTCTTGTACCTGGCCCGCAGGTGTGATGTTCGGATGTACTGATCCTGTGCAGGTGTTGTTAAACGTGGTCTGCCACTGCAAGTATGATCAGCTGTCCATCCTGTCTCCCTGTAGCGCTGTCTCACATTGCAATTTATTGCCCTGGCCACATCTGCAGTCCTCATGCCTCCTTGCAGCATGCCTAAGGCACGTTCACGCAGATGAGCAAGGACCCTGGGCATCTTTCTTTTGGTGTTTTTCAGAGTCAGTAGAAAGGCCTCTTTAGTGTCCTAAGTTTTCATAGCTGTCTGATCACACATTATCATCACACTTTAATATACTTCAGTGTTCTGTAAATTAGATATTGAACATGTACACTCACTTACTCATGTAGAGCAATTATGCAAGGAAAGACTGTTGTGGAAATTCTTACCAAATGAAAGACTGACGTTCAATAAAAACTTCTCTTTATTAAATAATAATTGCTTCAATTTAGCGGTTAACAGATCACAAAGTGCAATGTTAAGAGCCCAACGAAGAAGAGTTGGGTCTCAGTTTATATAAGAAAAGTACAGCCCCCCTTTGGGTGGTGTGACAAACAAACAGAACAATAGCCATGAGGAAGTACTGGTTGGTGACACTAAAAGACTATCGAACTGAGAAACTGCGGTTGGCCTGTGGTGAGGTCATTTCTCAATGCTTATTGTCTCGACACTGAAAGAAACCGAAACTATTTGTCTTGCGTGTTACAGCTTAGTTCAGTATACTGCTAAATTTGTAATAACAGCACATTGTCTCTAATTCCAAAACCAATGGTCAGTCACATAGACAAAGGGGAAGTGTTCTAACAGAGGGAGCAAGTACATCATATTACAATAGTTAAATGCATAGATACACTGGATAAACATTATTAAAGCAATTTTTGCCACCGTAAGATTGACCCAGAATAGATATAGGCCACTGCAATATCATAACTACATAAATATAATTACTTGAAGGGACAAAGCCCCTTAGACTCTGGCAATTTTACTGGAACACACGTTTACACTCATCAATGGAAGTGAATGGGTTATGTATGCAATTATCAATATTTCATAGCCAAATCAACTGAAATAATCTCCATATTTGGTTTGATGTTACTTAAAGGGGATTTGGCAAGATAAAAATAAACATGCCACTTTCACTTATTATTATCTATTAATTTATATATACAGTGGGGCAAAAAAGTATTTAGTCAGCCACCAATTGTGCAAGTTCTCCCACTTAAAAAGATGAGAGAGGCCTGTAATTTTCATCATAGGTACATTTCAACTATGACAGACAAAATGAGAAAAAAAATCCAGAAAATCACATTGTAGGATTTTTAATGAATTTATTTGCAAATTATGGTGGAAAATAAGTATTTGGTCACCTACAAACAAGAAAGATTTCTGGCTCTCACAGACCTGTAACTTCTTCTTTAAGAGGCTCCTCTGTCCTCCACTCGTTACCTGTATTAATGGCACCTGTTTGAACTTGTTATCAGTATAAAAGACACCTGTCCACAACCTCAAACAGTCACACTCCAAACTCCACTATGGCGAAGACCAAAGAGCTGTCAAAGGACACCAGAAACAAAATTGTAGACCTGCACCAGGCTGGGAAGACTGAATCTGCAATAGGTAAGCAGCTTGGTTTGAAGAAATCAACTGTGGGAGCAATTATTAGGAAATGGAAGACATACAAGACCACTGATAATCTCCCTCGATCTGGGGCTCCACGCAAGATCTCACCCCGTGGGGTCAAAATGATCACAAGAACGGTGAGCAAAAATCCCAGAACCACACGGGGGGACCTAGTGAATGACCTGCAGAGAGCTGGGACCAAAGTAACAAAGCCTACCATCAGTAACACACTACGCCGCCAGGGACTCAAATCCTGCAGTGCCAGACGTGTCCCCCTGCTTAAGCCAGTACATGTCCAGGCCCGTCTGAAGTTTGCTAGAGAGCATTTGGATGATCCAGAAGAAGATTGGGAGAATGTCATATGGTCAGATGAAATCAAAATAGAACTTTTTGGTAAAAACTCAACTCGTCATGTTTGGAGGACAAAGAATGCTGAGTTGCATCCAAAGAACACCATACCTACTGTGAAGCATGGGGGTGGAAACATCATGATTTGGGGCTATTTTTCTGCAAAGGGACCAGGACGACTGATCCGTGTAAAGGACAGAATGAATGGGGCCATGTATCGTGAGATTTTGAGTGAAAACCTCCTTCCATCAGCAAGGGCATTGAAGATGAAACGTGGCTGGGTCTTTCAGCATGACAATGATCCCAAACACACCGCCCGGGCAACGAAGGAGTGGCTTCGTAAGAAGCATTTCAAGGTCCTGGAGTGGCCTAGCCAGTCTCCAGATCTCAACCCCATAGAAAATCTTTGGAGGGAGTTGAAAGTCCGTGTTGCCCAGCAACAGCCCCAAAACATCATTGCTCTAGAGGAGGAATGGGCCAAAATACCAGCAACAGTGTGTGAAAACCTTGTGAAGACTTACAGAAAACGTTTGACCTCTGTCATTGCCAACAAAGGGTATATAACAAAGTATTGAGAAACTTTTGTTATTGACCAAATACTTATTTTCCACCATAATTTGCAAATAAATTAATAAAAAATCCTACAATGTGATTTTCTGGATTTTTTTTCTCATTTTGTCTGTCATAGTTGAAGTGTACCTATGATGAAAATTACAGGCCTCTCTCATCTTTTTAAGTGGGAGAACTTGCACAATTGGTGGCTGACTAAATACTTTTTTGCCCCACTAACTAGGCAAGTCAGTTATGGGACTCCCAGTCATGACTGGTTGTGATACAGGGTCTGTAGTGACTCTTCCAGCACTGAGATGCAGTGCCTTAGACCTCTACGCCACTCGGGAGCCCTAGTGGTGACCAAAGTCAGCTGAAGTTTGTAGTGGGTATTTTAAAGAAAACTGAAGCAAGGATTACAGTTTCTCCTGGTTTAGACTACTTTCAGGATGAGGAACTATCTAACATCAAGATGTAAAATCCCGAACTTGCCTTTAACTTGAAAGGGATTGTAAATTCTAATAATTATATTTCTATTATCATAAACAGCAAAGCAAATTGAGACAAATTCTCATAACCAGAACGAAGCCAACTGTGTGTTGATGATTGAGACCATGTTGGAGATTATAGCCTACTGCACCTCATATTGACATGTAGACCTAATCTATCATTACAAGTCAGCCACTGTGTCACACAACATAATCTTTGCCATGTGAAGTAGCTGAACTTGGAGTAATGCAGAACATAAAGTAGATCAGCTTTGATTGGAAAGCAGTGCCTGTTTCTATACAGTACAGTGTTTGGAGGAGGTTTTTTAAAATCCAAAACGGGTGCTTTTCAACCAAACTCGTGATCCGATAAAATTGGAACATGGAATTGTGTGTACACTTGAACTGTGGCAGGGGACACTAATAATAATATATATATAAGTTCATTCCTCCATCAGACCACTTGTTTTACATCTGTAAAATTGCAGTGATTGAGGAGGAACAGTTGGAGAAGGGCTGGTACCAGTGACCCCTCTGTTACAAAGCAATCTCACTACTCACTACTGTGCCATAAAGTTCCACACCTCATGGCTGACATGTGACACAACCATAGTGCCATATAAACACTGTAACAAATCTCCTGTTGTTTTTACAGTTACTTACTGGTAGCCAGTTGCATGTAAGTTAACGTAAAAAAAGGTACAGTATGTTACTGTACCGTATTTTACGGTATCCAATACTGTTACTGTAATTGATTTACAGTACCAATAATGCTTCTGTAGTCATTTTACAGTCAGATACTCTTACTGTAATCTTTGGTACCGTTGTTTTAGATGTACAAGAGTATGTGGACACCTTTAAACTAGTGGATTTGGCTATTTCAGCCACACCCGTTGCTGACAGGTGTATAAAGTCGAGCACACAGCCATGCAATCTCCACAGACAAACATTGGCAGTAGAATGGCCTTACTTAAGAGCTCAGTGACTTTCAACATGGCACCGTCATAGGATGCCACCTTCCTAACAGGTCAGTTTGTAAAAGTTCTACCCTGCTTGTGCTGTCCCGTTCAACTGTAAGTGCTGTTATTGTGAAGTGGAGACGTCTAGGAGCAACAACGGCTCAGCCGCAAAGTGGTAGGGCACACAAGCTCCCAGAACGGACCGCCCAGTGTTGAAGCGCGTAAAAATTGTCTGTCCTCGGTTGCAACACTCACTACCAAGTTCCAAACTGCCTCTGGAAGCAACGTCAGCACAATAACTGTTTGTCGGGAGCTTCATGAAATGGGATTCCATAGTCGAGCAGCTTCACACAAGTCTAAGATCACCATGCGCAATGCCAAGCATTGGCTGAAGTGGTATAAAGCTCACCGCCATTGGACTCTGGAGCAGTGGAAATGTGTTCTCTGGAGTGATGAATCACGCTTCACCATAAGGCAAACTGTCGGACAAATGCATGTCTTGGTAGTTTCATTGTTCGAATTACAGTATATGAGTAGGCTATCTATGAACAATTATATTGTTGAAAAGAGGAAAGGGACGCTATATTTCAAACCCATTTCTAAGTTGCTAGGACAAGTTGAAATTAGCATCATAGTTAATACGGGTGTGCCGAATAGTCGGACAAACCGATTATAGTAACGGATATAGGCATTTTTCTGGAAACGATTATGATCAGAGTATTCTTGAAATTTTCCTTGATAAAAATAAAATATTTTCCAGCATGCATCTTTCTCATGTTAGCCAGCAATGTGCAAGGTTGTACGTGTTCTAAATAACTCAAGTGGCTAGTTTTGCCTGTCTGCAAAGAGAAGGGAAGGCTGTACGTTGATCCTGCTGCTCTGATTGGATAGAGTGAGACTGTATTTGTCCATCCACTCACTTCATAATTTCACCCGATCACTTTTCCTTGTATGTTTTCGGTCTGATCATTTAGATTGCTGCTACCTGCTACTATGATAAATCACATGGCGAGGACGTTTGCTATCAAGCTATCAATGTGCATTACAGTGGTTCCTCCTTTAAAAGTTGCATCACAGAAATCTATGGCACGCTATTTATTGTCAGCCATTTTTACAATAATGCAAGTTAGTGCTAGTTTGACCACCAGAGGGCATCTTTGAGAAGCATTTGATAGACTTCCATATTGGCATTACTAGAGAATTTAAAACCTTTTTTGTAAGAACAGTCTATGGGATTGATTTTAAGAAATTGAGTTGAATTCATTTGATTAATATTATGATGTTTCTATTCCAGGAGAAATGAAAAACAAAACCCTCAGGGTTTCAGTTAGGATGGAACGGAAAATATGGCACTGTACAACGTGACGTTCGGGAGTAGGCTACAGTATAAGAGGATTGGAGGATTCTAAATTAATATCTAAGGGGCATAACATTTTCACACACTAATTGTAGTGTAAACAATACCCAAATGGAGATTCAGTGAAAATAAAAATCTCATTGATTTATCAAGACCAGTCCCCATGCTTGTCTCAGAGCAGCACAAAACGATGCTGAAATAGTTATTGCTTCTAACTTCAATATGCTTTTTAAATAAATAAGACCTACACCACTTTTAACAGCACATTACTCAACACCAGTGAGACTCATTTCGCCTATGTTAGAACCTGCAGTAAGTATATCTAAAAATATTATTTCAATGAAGTGACACTCCACCAATAATTACATTTAGAGGATTGGAGGATTCTAAATTAATATCTAAGGGGCATTTTTCATTAGGATCTGTGAGAATATCTGAGAATATCTAAGGGGCTTTATATCATTCTAAATTAATTAATAATAATATCTTTGTTTAAAAAGTAGCGATATTTTGGAGATTTTCATTTAGCCTAGAGTGAATGAGAAAAAGGCCATTCTTGAACATGGTGTGAGACATTCTCACTAATTTGTAAATAAAGCCAGTTTGTTATTTAGAATGAATTATTTCAGGAGAAACCAAAGGCTGCCTCATGGTTCTCCGAGTGACGGCCAGCAAGTGTATCAAACCAGCATCTGCGATGCAGTGTCTTAGACCGCTGCGGCACTCAGGCGCTGTACAACTTGACCGGTCGGGAGTAGGCTACAGTAAGAAGGTATATTTTCCTGCTAATTGCCCATAATGGGCTATGATAATACTGTACATGGTGTCCAGGTCAGGATAACCAAAACATTTCTTTATTGAAGACAATCAGAAAGAATGTTGGTAGTTTTTTATTTTGATCCAAAGCCATGAATGAGTGAGTCACTCAGCTTTATGTAGGTGCCGGGGCTATATGACAGTGCCATCAACTTGATAATATATAACAATATTTTGGAGATTATTTTGTTTTCAAATAAACGAAAGTGAGCGATTGTAATCTGAATGAAGGCCAAAATAATATTTGTAAAGGCCAAAACATTTCTGTTTTTAGAGGGAGAGAAATGCTGGGCCAATTGTGCGCTGCCCTATGGGACTCGGTCGGATGTGATACATAATAATAATAATAATACTTTTTCCCCCTTCCACATGTTAAAGGTTCCAATTGATAAAAGTGTTTTTTCAAATCAATCAGGATATTTGACTTTAACAACAATATTTGTTGTATTATTTGTTCTGTCTTTTCTGGTGGATTAGGTATTGAACCAGCATCTGTAGCAATGCAGTTTGCACTACTATTTGGTGTCTTAGACCGCTGCACCACTCAGGTGCTGTATAATGTGACTGGTCGGGAGTAGGTTACAGTACTACAGTAAGAGCAAAATAATCGTAACATTTCCACACTCTAATTGTAGTCTAAGTTTCTCTTAGAATAAAAACCTTAGTTTAACAATATATTTAGTAAGTAATACTTATGAGTAGTAACAAAAAAATAAGTGTCAGTTAGAGACACAGTAGCGCCTTGGGACCCAAAAGCATAATCAGTGCTCTTACTCCCCCTTGTGCTGGTATGGAGCAATGACGTAGTGACGCAGGGTACCCAACTAAACCACAAATTACCTCTAAGTCCCGCAGCATAATCACAAAACTTTAAGTTGAGCAGCCACTGTATATCTAACAAGCAGGGCAAGGGTAAGGAAAAATCCAACTGGGTGACAGCAAACTTGGCTGCCCCCTGCGAGTTGAGGACACACAGACACACATACATACACACACTCCTCCGTGCGCTGCTCCTTATATGCAGCTTTTTTGCAGAGAGAACTTTCAGGAAGGGATTTTGGGTAAATCTATTTAGGCATATTTAAACACTGATCACGAGTATCATCTGATCCGACTATCAACTGTTAATTTACAGATATGATTACGAATACCATTATGGTTATGATGGCACACCCCTAATAGTTATGGTCAGTTGGTGGTGATTATGTATAAAAAGTCATACTTACAAAGAATAAACTCTTGAATTGTGTTAGGAATAGCCTGAATACTTCTTAGAGGGTAGACCGGGGATGTTTCTCACACTTTTTACTTGAGTGTATTTTTTTGTATCGGATACATTGATTTCTTAATTTCAAATGGACAGTGTGTTTGATAGACAATAACTCCAAAAGGGTGCCCATTTCAACCCAAGACTTTGCTTTCTATTAATGTTGAAAAGAGTTTTGTAAAATACAAAAAATACACTCAAGTAAAAAGTGTGAGAAACAGCCCCGGTCTAGCCTAATCTGCACTGGATGCTCTCAAATGCGCTACTATCACAAAATGTTTCAGATATATGAAGTTCTGATATTGCATGCATTTTGTCAAATGCTCGCAGTCAAACAACCAATGATATTGCACACTTCTGGTTATTTTCCATTGGTGGAAAAAGTACTTTTACTCAAGTACAACAATTGGGTAAAGATACCTAAATAGAAAATGACTCAAGTAAAAGTGAAAGTCACCCAGTAAAATCCGACTTGAGTAAAAGTCCAACATTATTTTGTTTTGAATATACTTAAGTATCAAAACTAAATGTTATTGCTTAAAAATACTAATAATAATTTCCTTATATTAAGCAAACCAGACGACACCATTTTCTGTCCTGCTAAGGATTCAAAATGTAACGATTCCTTTAGGTGTCAGGGAAAATGTTTGGATTAAAATGTATATCATTTTCTTCAGGAATGTAGTGAAGTACAAGTAAAAGTTGTCAAAAATATGAATAGTAAAGTAAAGTACAGATACCCAAAAAAATGACTATTTTTACTTAAGTACTTTACACCACTGTTGTTCGGAATGCGTTCTCATCTGCAGTGAACCGCACCAATTATTTTATTTGCATTGTAATTTCGGGAAAATGTCCATAATATATCTGTTGCTAATAGTGGAATAATAGTGTTTCATAGTATTACTTACCCGCCAGTGTTGTGATTGGCTGTGGTATTTGCCTATTGATTTATCCTGCCGAAGTGGCATCTGTTGTCAAACTGGGGAAGCTGTTCTGACTTTGACTGTGTTATCTAGTGGAAATCGCTCTGTCATTTCCTGGTTCCTAAAATTCCACACTGTTCACTTAATTTCAGTTCATATGAGAAAACAATCACTGAATAGTGTAGGGAATATTTGTTTCCTTACATGAACTGAAATTGAGCTGAGTTTTTTTTCTCTCAAATTTTAGCAACCAGAAAATTAGCGTTTTGCACTAGATACACAGCCGAAGTCAGAACAGCTTTCCCAGTTTGACAAAAGATGTCACTCTAGTGGGAGTAATACTGTCAAACACCCTCATTCCACTTTAGCACCAGATTTTTTATGGACATTTTCTGAAATTACAATGCAATAAAAAAAATCTAATCCAGCACCTTTAAAGGTAGACTCAGCTAGATGACAAAGTAAACAGCAGTATGTGTGTCAATTTCCACAGCAACTAAGAGCATTAAAGCACGTGGCTAAACTTCTCCGTTGTTTTAGTCCCATTGCTATCACGTTGTAGCAGAGTGAAGAGCACCATGCAGTGCTGCTTGTGGCATCGTCATTTCGCTAAATCTACCTTTAATTTGAAGTCGATCCACATGGTTGGGAATTTATTTTGGTCTAATCGGATAGTTACTTTACATGATTATGGTATGAACACATAACTGTTTCACACATGGTCAGGGAATGAGCTTTGGGATAATCAAAATGCGGGGAAGAAAGGAACTCGTGCAAAAAAAGCAGGACCCTGGTCATAAAGACTGGACAGACAATATGCTGTCATATTTTAACTTCAAGTCATTACGTACTATTTACAGTGGTCCTGTGTGGCTCAGTCACTACAGAATGTTCCTTGCAATGCCAGGGCTGGGGGTTCAATTCCCACTGGGGCGTCCCATACAATAATGTATGAAAGCACTATTGTAAGTTGCTTTGGATAAAAGTGTTTACTAAATGGCATTTATTACAGTGTAATTTGCCACCACAGTCTGACTGGTGTGTTGAACAACCAACATGTTAAGCTACAGTATTAAGGGTGAGACATTTGTACTGTTGTCTTAGGTAGTGTATTATTACAGATAGATACTAACTCTCTCCATGGTTTTAGGTAAAAGAAAATGTGATGGAAACAAATCTCAAACGCATCGTATGAGTGAATCAGTGGTGCCCTAAGATCAGGTCATGTATTAATAACGCTAAGGGCTGTTCTTACGCACGATGCAACACGGAGAGACTGGACACTGCCGTGGTATATTGGCCATAATTCATGAACCCCTGAGGTGCCTTACTGCTATTATAAACTGGTTACCAACATAATTAGAGCAGTAAAAATATTTTTTTTGTCATACCCGTGGTATACGGTCTGATTTTCTATGGCTGTCAGCCAATCAGCATTCAGGGCTCGAACCACCCAGTTTATTATATGTTTTAACCCATCTCTATGTTACCTCAGAGAACTAGTTTAAAGCAAATTCCAGATGAAATATGGATGTATATCTTTGTTTGGAATTCTGTGCCTGCCCTGCATGGCTTTCTTTTATCCTGGTGCATCAATGTACTTTGCAATTTGGTAATCCTCTATCAAAAAGCCTGGTAATCTGGACTGCATTTTACAGAGTAGCATAATGCACTGTCATTTGGGTTTGTTCTCACGCAGTCTCTACCATTTCCCTTTAGATGACTAAAAGTATCCATCACTGAGTAGCGTGTGTGTGTGCGTGTGTGCGCCTTAGTATTCTGAAGAAATTGAAAATGAACTGATGGTCAATGCGAACAATAACATCTTATATTGAGGACGACGTGATCATTTGAGAATATGTATGCTAAATATTGGTTTTCAAGTACTGTGGTGTTAAGCACTTTATTTCGTTTTTGTACATTAAACACATATAAAGGACTTGAATGCCAAGACGAAATCCAAAATGAGGGAAGTATGTAAGGGATAATTGATGAGAGGCTGGGGATATTTTGATATATTGTGCCTTCAGAAAGTATTCGTACACCTTACTCCACATTTTGTTTTGTTACAGTCTGAATGGATTAAATTGATTTTGTTTCTCACCCATCCACCCCATAGTAACAAAGTGAAAACATGTTTGTAAACATTTTTGCTAATTTATTGAAATACAGAAATATCTAATTTACATAAGTACTCACACCCCTGAGTCAATACATGTTAAAATCACCTTTGCAAGCAATTACACATACTTTCTGCGTGAGTCTCTATTTTAGCTTTGCATACCTGGATTGTACAATATTTGCACATTATTATTTCAAAAATTATTCAATTCAAAAATTATCCTGTGCTTCGCTCTATTCCGTTTCTTTTTAATCCTAAAAAACAAAATGTGCCCTTGCCGATGACAAGCATATCCATAACATGATACAGCCACCAACATGCTTGAAAATATGAAGAGAGGTACTCAGTAATTTGCCCCAAACATAACGCTTTGTTTTCAAGTCATAAAGTACATTTGTTAGTATTTTCTGTTGTTGCAGTTTTACTTTATTGCCTTATTGCATACATAATGCATGTTTGGGAATATTTGTATTCTGTACAGGCTTCCTTCTTTTCACTCTGTCATTTATGTTACTATTGTGGAGTAACAACGTTGTTGATCCATCCTCAGTTTTCTCCTCTCACAGCCATTACAATCTGTAACTGTTTTAAAGTCACCATTGTTCTCATGGTAAAATACCTGAGTGGTTTCCTTCCTCTCTGGCAACTAGGAAGGATGCCTATATCTTTGTAGTCTGCTTCTTTTTTGCTTCTTTTTTTTTTTACATCTATCAATAGGTGCACTTCTTCACAAGGCATTGGAAATCTTCCCTGGTCTTTGTTGTTGAATCTGTGTTTGATATTCACTGCTCGACTGAAGGACCTTACATATAATTGTATGTGTGGGGTACAGAGATGAGGTAGTCATTCAAAAATCATGTTAAACACTTATTGCACACAGAATGAGTCCATGCAACTTTCTATGCACATTTTTACTCCTGAACTTATTAAAGCTTGCCATAAAAAAGGTGTTGAATAATTATCGACTCGAGACATTTCAGCTTTTACATTTTTATTAATTTGTGAAAATGTCTAAAAACATAATTCAACTTTGACATTATGGGGTATTGTGTGTAGGCCAGTGACACAATCTTAATTTAATAAATTTTTAATTCAGGCTGTAACAAGAAAATAATTGAAAATTTTAAGGGGTGTGAATAATTGCTGAAGGCACTGTAACATGCCAAGTTTGTCAGTTAAACTGAGACTGAGCGACATGATCTTGCCACCATCATCAGGATATTGTAGATGAGCGCAACACAAGTTGCACTCACAAAAAAAATATCTGTGCGTGTGTACATTTGCACTTCACGCTGTTGCAACATGATAGCTGCAGGACCAAAACAGAGGAGAAGTGTAACGTTCTTCGTCGGGCGAAAGAGAGGAGGACCAAAATGCAGCGTGGTAAGTATCCATTTTAATCAGAATACTTTAAACAAACAACCGAAAATGACGAATAAACGAACAAACACGAAACAGTCCCGTATGGTGAACAAACACAGAAACAGGAACAATCACCCACAACCCACAAACAAAACAGGCTACCTAAATATGGCTCCCAATCAGAGACAACGACAAACACCTGCCTCTGATTGAGAACCATATCAGGCCAAACACATAGAAATAGACAAACTAGACAAACAACATAGAATGCCCACTCAGATCACACCCTGACCAAACAAAACTTAGAAACATACAAAGCAAACTATGGTCAAGGCGTGACAAGAAGTTAGGAAATTGGCCTGATGGTGCTGTGTACTTCGTGCATCGCTGACTCTACCTTTAACAAAGGGCACAGTAGGTTGTCAGATTTTGATTGTAAATCGGTTCTGGACCTGTTCCGACTGACATTTTGGTGTACAAAGTGTTCTGTGAATATCATATGGGCCCCGTGTCTTATAGTGCCAGAAAGCCCCATCTCTCTGCTCTCCTCTCCCATATATGAGGCCCCCCCTCATATATCGGAGAGTGGGAACTCAGTTGGGGTAGAATACACAAGGTGCAATTTCAAAATTTGGTTGTTCATCAACAATTTTTCTGTTTTATCAGTCAATTAGCCCACGTCAGCTAAACATTTTTAGTTTGCTAAATTAGTTTAGCGGCAGTGATCTAACCTTGTTATCATGGTCGAATTACCAGCCAGGGGGCTCCCATTGATTTAGTTAGACAGTCTCAATCAAATATCTGATTTTTTTTTAAACGACAAACATTTCTCCCCAACTTATGGCAAAATGTGTAGAATTCCAGGAAAAATTGCGACATTTTATAACTAGTAGATACATCTCACTGTGATATTGTCAGCCACATTTAGAACTCTCAACATGAAAACAATTCTAAATAATTTAATAGAATTGAACTGCGACCACTTTGTATTGGTCACAGACGGACAAAATTACATTGTGCTTAAAGCAGAATTTGTATCAAGTCACATATAAATGGTGTCCCTGTGCCTCTCAGTGGACATTTTGGAGAAAATTCTCTGTCATGAGTTATATGAAATGGTACAAAATTGTACTGTCGCTACGTATGATCATATTTATTTTACAGTTATAAGAAACCTGGAATATTATAGCAAGTCATTGATAATATGACTGTTAATATATTTAGAAAACCTTTCAGTCATTTCAAGCCCCATTGCCCATTTTGTTGAATTGGAAAAAATAAATATATTTGTAAAATATACTTGACCTTGTGTCCTCAAAACACCTCAGTAATTTATAAATATTTTTACCAGAATGGAGAGTTAAAGACCTTATTGTTTATGGCCCTCTCATGAAAAAGTATTATGTTTGGGTAAATTTAGGCGAAAATCAACATTTCATTCAAGAGGTTAGTGCCAGCTCATCTTTATTTTATCAAGCTATGCTAGATCATTTCATGTCAGGTACTTTCTTCTTAATCTCGCCAACCAAGAACGAAAGTCTAGCGCAACCTACTCGATTAGGTTCTGGGGGGAGAGATATGAGAAATGATACTTGAACGAGTGAGGGGCCAGTTCAAGCTGGCCCGGTTCACCGGGTGGACGGAGTTTGCACCAGGTGAAAAGTGGTTGAATTTGTTTTGTAACCTGGCCTCCTGGTTGTGAGCCGGGTGCCCCATTCAAAGCCTATGGTGAAGTCGGCTCAAAACAAAGTGACGTACAGTGATTTCGGAAAGTATTGACTAACTTTTTTCACATTTTGTTTTACGTTACTGCCTTATTCTAAAATCCTAATCAATCTATACACAATACCCCATAATGACAAAGCGTTTTTAGAAATGTTTGCAAATGTATTACAAATAAAAAACAGAAATACCTGATTTACCTAAGTATTCAGACCTTTTGCTACGAGACTTGAAATTGAGCTCAGGTACTTCCTGTTTCTATTGATCATTGTCATGACTTGCCTGTGAGGATCAGGTTACAGTGGATCACAGTTCTACAGAGATATCTCTCCCTCCCGCAGGGGTAGAGGTATAGAGGGATTGATGGGGGGGGGGGGTTTATGACCTCACGCCCATCGTAAATTTTAAGGCATTAGACCAACTCCTTTCTGGTCTCTAATGTGAGAGACTGGAATGTCTGTGTGCCTAAGGAAGAGTTTACAGGCCAAAACTACAGAACATCAAATAAATGGACTTTGGGACAATATATTTCATCATCCGAATTGGTGTTAATCAAGAAAAGGCACATGACAGCCCGCTTTGAGGACTCTCAGACCATGAGAAACAAGATTCTTGAAACATACACGTGTTTAGCAGATTTTATTGCTGGTGTTGCGAAATGCTTGTAATAACATTTGATTTGATTTGATGAAACCAAGATTGGACTGAACTCTTTGGACTGAATGCCAAGCGTCATGTCTGGAGGAAACCTGGCACCATCCCTACGGTGAAGTATGGTCGTGGCAGCATCATGCTGTTCGGATGTTTTTCAGCAGCAGGGAATGGGTGGCTAGTCAGGATCGAGGGAAAGATGAACAGAGCTAAGTACAGAGACACTCTTAATAAAAATCTGATCCAGAGGGCTCAGGACCTCAGACTGGGGCGAAGGTCTACCTTCTAACAGGACAACGACCCCAAGCACACAGCCAACACAACGCAGGAGTGGCTTTGGGACAAGTCTCTCAATGTCCTTGAGTGCTCCAGCCAGAGCAGGAACTTCAAGCTGATTGAACATCTCTGGAGAGACCTGAAAATAGCTCTGCAGTGACGCTCCCTATCCAACCTGACAGGATCTGCAGAGAGGAATGGGTTAAATTCTAGCACATGTAAGGGTTTTGCATGCCGTAGTTTAAAAACGTTGTTCATATCTGTATTCTGCCATCTTTATGCACTACGCTGTTGTTCCTTGTTCCACATCCCACAATCTGTTGACAGATGTTCCCTTACCATTTATGGTATGTACATCTGTTCACAAGAGATTAGTTCCTACCATATCAGGCCAAGCTAGCTCAGTGCACATGGACTTTTGGTAGTCATCCATGAAGGCAATATTGTACCCAAATGTTTGGACGTGTTGTGCCCGGGATTAGAGGGAGAGAGGGTGAAACTTCAGACTGCAGTAGATGTCTGGACTAGATGTTTACATAAACACTGTACCCAGCAGGCACTCCAGTGTTTCTCCCTAATCAGTGATGTTAATCATGAACACGAAGTCTCAGGACAAGAAGGAAACTTGTTCAACAGAATGTAAACTGAATGTGACCTTAAAAAAAGATTGTGAGATTCTGATTTTATATTTGGAAACATAGAGTACTTGTGGGTATGTTGTATGTACAGTACGTAGAGCTATATTGCTATATTATGTGTATGTAGGGCAACATAATTATGTAAATAAGAGATTAATGAGGTCAACTGAAAACTAGTATGTTGATATATGTAATGATGTCACGTTAAGATCATATTTTGGTTTCACTTTAAACAAATTCCAACTTATGAATGCTTTGCATAGCCTACATAAAGTCTTCATAAACATTACAGATGCTTCACAAATACTCTAGAAGATTATGCCATACTGTATAAAAGGTGATAATAGCTCCTTATTTAGGGTGCATTGCCAAATGTGACATAACCCACTATATAAATTCAGTAACACCTTACTTGAAGGAGGTATATATAAAGCATTCATAACGTCTTTATCGTACCAGACATGACACTTTCATGAATGTTGCAATATCATTCATAACAACTTTCCTAACAAACCATATGTCTGGAACTCTATTGGAGGGATGTGACACCATTTTTCTACAAGAGATTCCATCATCTGTTGTTTTGTTGATGGTGGTGGAAAAACTGTCTCAATCGCTGCTGAAAAATCTCCCATAAATGTTCAGTTGGGCTGAGATCTGATGATTGAGACGGCCATGGCATATGGTTTACATTACATTTTCATGCTCATCAAATCATTCGGTGCCCACTCGTGCCCTGTGGATGGGGGCATTGTCATCCTGTTGTGCATAGCCATGGTAACCAAAATAATGGCCTGTCCAGCATTTTTATACATGACCCTAAGCATGATGGAATGATAATTGCTTAATTATTTTAAAATGTATTCCGGCTAGGGTCTATTTTTCTCCACTTCCTGTCTGACTTATGTGCCCAAAGCAAACTGCCTGTTACTCAGGCCCAGAAGCCAGGATATGCATATAATTGGTACCATTGGATAGAAAACACATTGAAATTTGTAGAAATGTTAGAATAATGTATGAGACTGTAACACAATTGATATGGTAGAAGAAAATCCAAAGAAAAACCAACCAGGATTTTGTTTTTTTGAGACCCCATGCTCTTTCAATGGAAATCTATGGGTCCTATGCAACTCCAGATCCCAGATTGCAATTCCTATGGCTTCCACTAGATGTCAACAGTCTTTGTTCAAGGTTTCAGGCTTGATTCTTCCCAAACGAGGAAGAATTTAGAGTTTTGGTATTGGGAGTCAAGAGTTGGAAATCAGTCTGTGCGCGTGAGACCAAGAGGACGCGCACTTACTTATTTTGCTTTTCTATTGAACATACTACATACTTCTTTCCGTATGAAATATTATAGTTTAATACAATTTTAGGGTACCTGAGGATTGAATAGAAATGTATTTTGACTTGTTCTTTCAAAGTTTAGCGGTAACTTTTTGGATTCCTTTCTCTGCATGTTGAACGAGTGGATTACTAAAATCGATGGCGCCAACTAAACAAACTTTTTGGGATATAAATAAGGATTTTATCTAACAAAACGACCATGCATGTTGTAGCTGGGACCCTTGGGATTACAAATCAGAGGAAGACTTTCAAAAAGTAAGTGAATATTTCATCGCTATTTGTGATTTTACGAAGTCTGTGCCAGTTGAAAAATATTTTGATGTGGGGCGCCGTCCTCAAACAATCACGTCATGCTTTCGCTGTAAAGCCTATTGTAAATCGGACAATGCAGTTAGATTAACAATAATTTAAGCTTTTAACCGACATAAGACACTTGCATGTACCTAGATTTTTAATATCCATAATTGTTATGATTATTTATTTGAATTGTGCGCCCTCCAATTTCAAATCAAATTACATCTTTGCTTTGACCGTAGAACTGTGGAGATGGGAGAACCTTCCTGAAGGACAAGCTTCTCTGCAGCACTCCACCAATCAGGCCTTTATGGTAGAGTGCCCAGACGAAAGCCACTCCTCAGTTAAAGGCACATGACAGCCTGCTTGGAGTTTGCCAAAAGGCACCTAAAGGACTCTCAGAACATGAGAAACAAGATTCTCTGATCTGATGAAACCAAGATTAAATGTTTTGTCCCGAATGCCAAGTGTCACGTCCGCAGGAAACCTGGCACCATCCCTACGGTGAAGTATGGTGGTGGAAGCATAATTCTGTGGCAGCATCATTCTGTGTGTATTTTGTCAGTGGCAGGGACTGGGAGACTAGTCTGAATCGAGGGAAAGATGAACTGAGCAAAGTACAGAGAGATCCTTGATGAAAACCTGTTTCAGAGGCATCAGGACCTCAGACTGGGGCGAAGGTTCACCTTCCAACGGGACAATGACCCTAAGCACACAGCCAAGACAACACAGGAGTGCATTTAAGACAAGTCTCTAAATGTCCTTGTGTGGCTCAGCCAGAGCCCATACTTGAACCCGATAGAACTTCTCTGGAGAGACTGGCTGTGCAGCGACGCTCCCCATACAACCTGACAGAGCTTGAGAGGTTCTGCAGAGAGGAATGGGAGAAACTCCCCAAATAGCCAAGAAGACTCGAGGCCATAATCGCTGCCAGAGGTGCTTCAACAAAGTTGTAAGTAAAGGGTCTGATTACTTTTTTTTAAATAAATTGCCCAATATTTTAAAATATCTGTTTTTGCTTTGTCATTATGGGGTATTGTGTGTAGATTGATGAGGGAAAAAAACATTTTGTGTCACAAAATGTGGAAAAAGTCAAGAGGTCTGAATACATTCCAAATGCACTATATATTTGTTGTTTGTGATTAAACCTTCCTAAGTATTTCATATTTTTTTGTGATACAAGATGGCACCGATAGACATGGCCATTCTGTTTCTGGCTCCTAAGCAACTTTGCAGTATTTATTTATTATTTTGTGTTATTTCTCACATTATTAGCCTAGAAGGATTTTTGCAATATTACATACAGATGGAAATAACTTTGGGATATCAGAGCGGTAGCAACTCACCAGCATTTCAACCAGAATTACGACTTTTGTGAATATTAGCCTTTTTTCGTACCACCCAAGGCGATTGAACTTATCCCAGTGGCTGCTCCAAGACGCCGCCTGCGGAGAAGAGTGGACATCCACCACTTCCGAGTATATTCTTCTCCAATGTTCAGTCCCTGGAAAATAAAGTAGACGATCTCAGGTCGAGGATCTCCTTCCAGAGAGACATCAGGGAACATACTGGAATCATGACTCTCTCCGGATTTACTGTACCCATCCATACAGCCAGCTGGATTCTCATTACATTGTGGAATAAAGAACTCCGGGAAGAAGAAAGGCGTTGCTGTATGTTTCATGATTAACTACTCATGGTGTAATTGTGGTAATGTACAGGAACTCAAGTCCTTTTGTTTGCCCAACCTAAAATACCTCACAATCAAATGCATTACCTCCCGAGATAATTATATTCTGTCATCATCACAGCTGTGTATATTCCACGGTGGCTCTCAAGAAACTACACTGGACTTTGTGCAAACTGGAAACCGCATATCCTGAGGCTGCATTCATTGTAGTTGGGGACTTTAATAAAGCAAATCTGAGGAAAACACTACCAAAGTTATATCAACACATTACCTTCAGTACTCGCACTTCCAAACTCTAAACCATTCTTACTCTCCCTGACTCCATTCTGCTCCTCCCTTCCTATAAGCAGAAACTCAAACAGGAAGTACCTGTGCTAAGGTCTATTCAACACTCGTCAGACCAATCGGAATCCATGCTTCAAGATTTTTTTGATCACACGGACTGGGATATGTTTCCCGGGTTGCCTCTGAAAATGACATTGACGTATACACTGACACGGTGACTGATTTCATCAGGAAGTGTATAGGGGATGTTGTTCCCACTGTGATGTTAACACTTATCCAAAACAAAAACTGTGGGTAGATGGCAGCATTCGCGCAAAACTGAAAGAGCAAACCGCATTTAATCACGGCAAGTTGACTGGGAATATGGTCAAATACAAACAATCCAGTTATGGCCTCCGTAAGCAAATCAAACAGGTAAAGCGTTTTTACAGAGACAAATTATAGTCGCAATTCAACGGCTCAGGCATAAGACATATGTAGCAGGGACTCCAGACAATCATAGATACAAAGGGAAAACACTGACCTCGTCCTTCTGGACAAGCTAAACACCTTCTTCGCCCGCTTTGGGGATAACACATTGCCGCGGACTGGATTGCTTGGAGATGTCCACAAATGTCTCTGTACCCAAGAAAGTGAAGGTAACTGAACTAAATGACTGTCGCCCCGTAACACTCACTTCTGTCATCATGAAGGGCTTTGAGAGGCTGGTTAAAGAGGCCACCTTACCCGACACCCAAGACCCACTGCAATTTGCATATTGCCCAAATAGATCCACAGATGATGCAATCACCATCGCACTGCAGACTGCCCTATCCCATCTGGACAAGAGGAACACCTACACTACCATTCAAAAGTTTAGGGTCACTTACAAATTTCGGATCATTTTGATGTTATTTTAATGGACAAAAAAAATGCTTTTATTTCAAAATCAAGGACATTTCTAAGTGACGCATACTTTTAAACGGTAGTGTATGTAAGAATGCTGTTAATTGAATACAGCTCAGCCTTCAACACCATAGTACCCTCCAATCTCATCATTACTCTCGGGCCCTGGGTCTGAACCGCGCCCTGCGCAACTGGGTCCTGGGCATTTCGCTACACCCGCCAATAACATCTGCTGTATATGTGTATGCAACCAATAACATTTGGTTTGACTTAAAAGATTGCTGTAAATCATAAGTTATTATTTGTATTTTTCCTATTGCCATTATTTTTCCCAGTACATTTTATATCATGTGATGTCACGCCCTGGCCATAGAGAGGTTTTTATTCTCTATTTTGGTTAGGCCATGGTGTGACTAGGGTGGGCATTCTAGTTTCTTTATTTCTATGTTTTCTGATTCTATGTTTTGGCCGGGTATGGTTCTCAATCGGGGACAGCTGTCTATCGTTGTCTCTGATTGGAAATCATACTTAGGCAGCCTGTTTTGCCACCTTAGTTGTGGGTAGTTGACTTTGTTAGTGGCCTTTATAGCCCTAGTAAGCTTCACGTTCGTTTTTGTTGTTTCTTGTTTTTGTTGGCGACATTCATAAATAAAAAGAAATGTACGCTCAACACGCTGCTTCTTGGTCCGGTCATTTCCACGAAGACAGCGATCGTGACGTGATTTATGAGAATATTATGAACATATTTTTAACAAGGGGGGCATTGAGCTTTTAATATTAATAAGGTATATCAGGAGATCATCTGCAAGTAAATTTAGTTAATATTCATGTTTACTGATACTGATACATTTTATGTTTCTGGTACTGATTTAACACATATCTACAATGGAGAGGGCAAGAGGGAGGGGGGTTTCATTTTGTAAAGGTGTTAGGTGTTGCATAGGTGTTTTTGCCAAATCAGCTCTGCCACTACTTCTTGCAGTACTTGGGGAACAGTTTGTTTCCATAAACCTTTATGTAGACATTCTTCAGCATTTCACTGTATTACCTTCCCTGCTGTGTGTAAACCTACCTGAAGATGGCATGCTGATGTACAGGGGGACCTGCAATGGATCTTTGATGGGCTCCAGCCATTGCTCTGGGGCAGGGGGACCCTGTCATCTCCAGCAGCCTCTCAGGCTCTTCAGCAGTCAGACGCCTGCTCTTCCCCATATCTGGAATCCAAACAAACATATTAATGTTTGTTCACTACATCAAGTACAAGACAGACCTTGTGTGTCAAAGTAGTTTGTGCTAAGTGTTTTAGTCTTGCGTTACAAATGGAAAATTATTCAAAACCGTATTTCTTATTTTTTGTCATCTTATTCAACTGTTACCATGCACCTGCAACAAAGATAGCTCAGATGTGCGAGTGCCTTTTACATTCTAAATACTACTCGTGTTAAAACTGCTTATCACAAAAGCCTTTATTCTGTCTCATCTGAAGATGCTTGTTATCTCTGTAAGACTACTTTCTCAGGGCAAACTATAACCATAGACATAGATATATATTGGCTTTGCTAGCTAGCTATACAAAAATATACACTACATGGACACCCCTTCAAATGAGTGGATTTGAGTATTTCAGCCATACCCATTACTGACAGGTGTATAAAATCAGGCACACAACAATGCAATCTCCATAGACAAATATTAGCAGTAGAATGCCCTGTACTGAAACCTCAGTGACTTTAAACGTGGCACCGTCACAGGATACCAGCTTTCCAACAAGTCAGTTCATCAAATGTATGCCCTGCTAGAGCTGCCCCGGTCAAATGTAAGTGCTGTGAAGTGGAAATGTCTAGGGAGCAACAACGGCTCAGCCGCCAAGTGGTAGGCCACTCAAGCTCACAGATTGGGCCAGCCGAGTGATGAAGCGCGTAGCGCGTACCAATCACCTGTCATCGGTTGCAACACTCACTACCTAGTTACAAACTGCCTCTGGAAGCAACGTCAGCACAAGAACTGATCGTCTGTAAATTCATGAAATGGGTTTCCATGGCCAAGCAGCCACACACAAGCATAAGATCACCATGTGCAATGCCAAGCGTTGGCTGGATTGGTGTAGCTTACCGCCATTGGACTCTGGAGCAGTGGAAACACGTTCTCTGGAGTGAAGAATCACGCTTCACCATCAGGCAGTCCGATTGACAAACCTGGGTTTGGCGGATGGAAGGAGAAAGCTACCTTCCTGAATGCATAATGCAAACTGTAAAGTATGGTGGAGGAATAATGGTCTGGGGCTGTTTTCCATGGTTTGGGCTAGCCACCTTAGTTCCAATGAAGGGAAATCTTAACACTACAGCATACAATGAAATTCTTGACAATTCTGTGCTTCCAACTTTGTGCAACAGTTTAGGGGGAGGCCCTGTCCTGTTTCAGCATGACAATGCACCTGTGCACAAAGCAAGGTCCATATATAAATGGTTTGTTGAGATCTTGACTGGCCTGTAGAGAGCCCTGACCTCAACCCCATCAAACACATTTAGGATGAATTAGAACGCTGACTGCAAGCCAGGCCTAATCGCCCAACATCAGTGCTCGACCTCACTAATGCTTGTGGCTGAATGGAAGCATGTCACCGCAGCAATGTTCCAACATCTAGTGGAAAGCCTTCCCGGAATAGTGTTAGGGCTGCAAGCCCGACACCGGTAAACCTATGACAACATCCAGCTCAAATGCAGGGCGCGAAATTCAAAATCTATTTTTTTTTAAATATTTAACTTTCACACATTAACAAGTCCAATACAGCATTTGAAAGATAAACATCTTGTCAATCCAGCCAACATGTCCGATTTTTTAAATGTTTTACAGAGAAAACACCACATATATTTATGTTAGCTCACCACCAAATAAAAAAGAGGACAGACATTTTTCACAGCACAAGTAGGATGCAAGTAGCATGCACAAGCCAACCTAACTAACCTAGAACCAACCTAAATAACCTAGAAAAAACTACCTCAGATGACAGTCCTATAACATGTTACACAATAAATCTATGTTTTGTTCAAAAAAATTGCATATTTTAGCTATAAATCAGTTTTACATTACTGCTACCATCATAGCTACAGTCAGAAATCGCACGGGAGTAGCCAGAGAAATAGACACCAACGTCAACTACTTCTAATTACTCATCATAAAACATTTCAGACAAATATATGGTGGATAGCTAATGAAAGACAAATATCTTGTGAATACAGACAATATTTCCGATTGTTGAAGTGTTTTACAGCGAAAACACAATATATCGTTATATTAGCTTACTACAATAGCTAGCACACAGCAACATTGATTCTAGTCAAACGGTAGCGTTAGCACAGTTCGACAGATATATGAAAAAGCATCCCAAATTGGGTCCTTATCTTTGTGGATCTTCCATCAGAATGTTCTCCAAGGGGTCCTTTGTTCAGAAACGTCTTTATTTCGATCCAGAACGAACAATTTCCCTCTTGAATTAGCAAGCACACTGGCAGTGCGACGCTAACCTCTCCATCTTGAAAAAATTCTTGCGTCGCATCACGTCTAAAGTCCAGAAAACATTTCAATAATATAATTAAAGTATATTGAAATAACATACTTTAGGATGATATTGAGACATGTATCAAATAAAATCTAAGCCAGAGATCATATTCACCTTTACAGAGTGTTTTCCAGGAGCCGAGTCCAGGTGCTACTTCGCGCCCAGAAAGAAAAATAAACTGCGCAACACTCAATCAAAGAGGCTGTGTTCAAATACAGGATGAGATAATCAACTGATTTCATCTCTCACTTCCGCATGACACCCAGAGGAAGGCGTATGACGTGTTTCTACAGTCCTAAGTGACATGCCCTTTTATAGACAAGGGCTCGAAGAGCGACATCGATTTTTGGAAATCTCACTTCCGGATAGGAAATGGACTGTAAAAATAGTTCTGTTCCACTTAGAGAAATAATTAAAACGGTTTTAGAAACTAGAGACTGTTTTCTATCCAATAGTAATAACAATATGCATATTGTAAGAGCAAAAATTGATTAAGAGGCCGTTTGAAAATTTGCACATATTTTCCAGTTTTTCAATACGCCCCCTACAGCCATAACAAGTTAAAGTCTGAAGTGAACCATTGTGTTTTCAACATTTATATCATTTACAAAATAAATTGTAACATATTTTGAGTAATGCCTTGTATGAGACTTCATTTGTGGCACCCGTTATTGAGAAGGGTACCAATTTAACAGATATATGACCCGTTTCAGTAAACTAGGGGTGATCTTTTTTATCAAAATGTGCTTTTTGGCAGAAATGCCATATGGAACATATGAACTTTCATGTGCCTTAATAACAAACTTGTATGCCATCTGTAAATACCAATAAAATTGTTAAATTATGAGCCTAGTATGTTTAGCCGCAGAAAAAGTCAGCAACCTTCCCGCTAGCCATGATTGGCTGAGATAATGAGTGGGCTGGACATGCCGAGAGATGCGTCCAGATTGGTCTAACATACGCTTTTGTCTATTTGAACTGGTTATTATGTGTTGTCAATCCTGTCTAACACAGCTTTTTTTATATATGTATTGCTTAGTAGAACTGCAAAAGTGTTGCTCTCCACTTTCTGGAGTACCGAGTTTTTAAATCAGTGGAATTTGACTATGATAGCTAAGGAGATGGAGAAAACACCTGTCTCTGGATACACATCTTCAAACTAAGGGCATCCATGGCATCTGTGACAGGGAGAAGCATCCAACCATGGTGAACACCACCGTTCAAAAGTTTGGGGTAACTTAAAAATGTCCTTGTTTGTTAAAATAACATCAAATTGATCAGAAATACAGTGTAGACATCGTTAATGTTGTAAATGACTATTGTAGCTGAAAACGGCAGATTTTTTAATGGAATATCTACATAGGCATACAGAGGCCCATTATCAGCAACCATCACTCCTGTGTTCCAATGGCCTCTGAAGGTAGATCATGTACTTACATTCAGTAGTCTTGCTCTGATTTCTCACCCTGAGGGTCCCAGAGATAAAATGTAGCATAGTTTTGTTTGATAAAATCCATTTTTATATTAAAATGTAGGAACTAGGTTCTACAGTTTGAACCCCTGCCATGCTACTGTTTGAGGAGAGTGCACAAGAACAAAACTTTTATCACTGCCATGTTATTGTTTGAGGAGAGTGCACAGCAACAAAATGATTTTATCACGGCAACTGGTTTGATACATTCACCTCTGAAGGTAAATAATGTACTTACATTCAGTAATGTTGCTCTGATTTATCATCCTGAGGGTGCCAGAGATAAAATATAGTATAGTTTTGTTTGATAAAATCCACTTTTATATTCAAATGTAGGAACTGGTCTCTACAGTTTGAACCTCTGCTGTGTCTGACCCCCCCCTCCCCATATCCTTGCCTCAGGTTCTGAGCTACATGCAGTTACATTTGGGTATGTCATTTTAGGCAAAAATAACTATCACAAATAGTTATTTTAAAAAGTTGCCAATCAGACAATGCTGTGCGGTTACAGTAATGTACTGTTACACCAAAGTTTCTCTGGAATTTATGGTATAATTAACCATTTACGCCTTTGTTACTTTTTCTTACAGTTTATGAATATGCCTAGAAACTACTTCTCCAACAGAAATCCCCAATCACCCTTGTAGGCGATGTCATTGTGACATTAGCTAGCTTAGCTCATGCGAAGAAACATGTCATAACGGTCGTGTAGCACCAAACTGTGCCTGTCTAGGCCGTCAAATCAAGGTCACTCATTCGATATAAAGAGAAAATGAACAACTAATGACACGTTTCACATCTCTCATTGACTTTCCAAACCCGGTCTGGTTTGTTGAGTCTGCTTCGCAAGACGTTCCCTGAAGTATCAGCATGTTAGACTTCTATGTTTGAAAATTCTGCGAGCTAAAGCCAAGGCATTTGCTTTTGTAGCTAATACAAGTCTTCAGGTCTCAGGCAAGATTCATTTTTGTGTTGAACATGTAATCCTTATGAAACTCTACAAAATATTCGCAAATAATAAACCCTGGTTTGCCTAGGCAAGATTAATTTTTGTGTTGAAAATGTAATCCCTGTGAAACGCTACAAAATATTCCCCAAAAATAAGCCCTGATTTACCAGCCTGGCCTCGAATACTAGATGTAACATAGTAAAGCTACATTTATATCCCTCCAATTACTATGATATGTTATGTTTGGTATGGTTACGTAAGACAGGAGGTTACTTGCATTTTCACAACTCTAAGCACGGAAATCTAAACAGATCATAAAAATGATAGACACTAGTCTGAATAGAATTTACCCTGTCTCAAGAATCGAATCGCATTAAGCTAAACAAAGGGTGATGTGAATATTGTCACCAAACAAATGTAAGACGTTAAGCCTAAGGAAAAGGATACGTGTCCTCTCCATTTCAACCGAAGCTAGATAAGCGAGTGCAAAGGAGACTTGTCGTCTACATTTCAACCCAAAACTATATTAGAGAAATACGCCCTCTTCGGCTTGGGACCGAGATATACAATAAGAAAAAGAAAATGGGCAGCTGTGTGTATATATATATAGCCCTTGAGCTATAAAATAATAACAACCTCTGCTGTGAGGTCTGAAAATGCCTTAACCTTTCTGGACTACCCATCCAGAATCCGGGATCATTGTCATCAGAAACGCTGACTAGCATAGCCTAGCATAGCGCCACAGGTAAATAATATAATATCACGAAATCACAAGTCCAATACAGCAAATGAAAGATAAACATCTTGTGAATCCAGCCAACATGTCTGATTTTTTAAATGTTTTACAGCGAAAACACAACATATATTTATGTTAGCTCACCACCATATCAAAAAAAAACACAGCCATTTTTTCACAGCAAAGATAGTTTTCACAAACCCACAAATAGAGATAAAATTAATCACTAACCTTTGAACATCTTCATCAGATGACAGTCATATGACATCATGTTATACAATACATTTATGTTTTGTTCGATAATGTGCATATTTATAGCCACAAATTGTGGTTTTACATTGGCGCCATGTTCAGAAATGCATCCAAAATAGCCAGAATAATTACAGAGAGCAACGTGAAATACAGAAATACTCATCATAAAACTTTGATGAAAGATACATGTTGTACATATAATTAAAGATACACTGGTTCTTAAAACCTGTTGTGGACCAGAGGGCGCTGTTTTCACTTTGGGGGAAATCATGCCCAATTTAAACGGCCTCGTATTCAATTCTTGCTGGTACAATATGCATGTTATTATTACTATTGGATAGAAAACACTCTCTAGTTTCTAAAACGGTTTGAATTATATCTGTGGGTAAAACAGAACTCGAGTTGGAGCAATTTTCCTGTGAGGAAGTGAGAGATCTGAAATTGGGCACTCTGTTCTGGGGTCAGTTAAATAATTTGCAATTATTCTATTGGTCGACAAGCACCGCATACGATTTCCCCTATATGTCAGCAAGCGTTGAGAATTTGAATGGTGTTGCTAGGCAGATCTGAGGACCTATAAATGGGCTTGGCACGAGGTGCGCACCCAACAATAATTCCGCCATTAATTTCGGCACGGTCTCGCTGTAACGCACGCTGTATGTCTAGTAACGTTAATTTTAAAAATCTAACACAGCGGTTGCATTAAGAACTAATGTATCTTTAATTTGCTGTCCAACCTGTATTTTTTAGTCAAGTGTATTGATTAATTATCGATTAGATTAGGTGCCTTTCCAAGATGGCGCCGGACAGATTGCTTGACGTTTGGCTACCTATTCACATTGTATAACCACGATTTGTGCCACTACATATGCACATTTTCGAACAAACCCTATATGCATTGTGTAATATGATGTTACAGGACTGTCATCTGATGAATTTTGTCCAGGTTAGTGAAAAAATTAATATATTTTGCTGGTTTATTCGCTATCGCTAACTTTGCCTTGACTGAATGGGGTTGTGTGGTAGGCTATTGTAGTAAGCTAATATAATGCTATATTGTGTTTTCGCTGTAAAACACTTAAAAAATTGGAAATATTGGCTGGATTCACAAGATGTTTGTCTTTCATTTGCTGTACACCATATATTTTTCAGAAATGTTTTATGATGAGTATTTAGGTATTTGACGTTGGTCTCTGTAATTATTCTGGCTGCTTCGGCGCTATTTCAGATTGCAGCTGCAATGTAGAACTGTGATTTATACCTGAAATATGCACATTTTTCTAACAAAACATATGCTATACAATAAATATGTTATCAGACTGTCATCTGATGAAGTTGTTTCTTGGTTAGTGACTATTTATATCTTTATTTGGTCGAATTTGTAATAGCTACCTATGCAGGAAAAAAATGGTGGGAAAAAAAAGTTTTGTCTTTTGCTATGGTGGTTAGCTAATAGAAATACATATTGTGTCTTCCCTGTAAAACATTTTAAAAATCAGAAATGATGGCTGGATTCACAAGATGTGTATCTTTCATTTGGTGTCTTGGACTTGTGATTTCATGAACATTTTATTATATGATATCCCTGTGGCTTTAGGCTAGGCTATGCTAGTCAGCTTTTTTGATGGGGGGGATCCCGGATCCGGGTTTGTGACTCGTTAGAGGTTTTAACCTGTATATGCTTCATCATACCGCTCCCTGTGACCCTCATGTACACTTGGAGCTATTCAGAGTTTTGCAATGTCTCTGTTGAATAATTGTCAAAAATATGACACGCCTGTAATTCGCTATATGTTCGGCTCCCTGGCAATGGCAATGACTGCCTTGTTCTTACTTATGGGGTGAGCTGGGTTCTTAGACACTTCTTCTCGACATAATTGTTGTAATTTCTGTGGTACCCTGTTGTACTGACGAAACTAATAACTCACATCTCTGTCGGTCGCTAGGTGTGTGGTGGGCTGCTGCATGTACCCGTTCTTCAAGAATGAGTTTCTGGACACCGTATACCACTGTCCTAGCTGTAACAATGCTCTGGTTGTAATAAAGAAGTGAAGTGTGCCACTGATATGGAACGGACAACTGTACTGTTTCTTATCACCCTACGCACCTAAAGTTTGAGATGTGCCTATTCACAATATATTCCTTTGAACATGTGTCAATAAAAGACTGCCCAGACGCCCACACATTGGTTCCTTGTCATTTATTCACATAGATAGCACAGCTTTGCCCAGTGCACACTATATACCTGTGACATGTGAGAAAAGCCAGAGGGGTATGGTCAAATCAAACAGGACAATATACTGCTGTTTGGACTATCATTACCTTGTTGTTTCCAGTGTATTATTCGGTTCCATGAACTAATAAAGAAATATATATATAATAAACCATGTGTTACATAACAAGGCATTAGAAGGGGATGTAAGGTCTATTTTTCTTGAGGGACTGCTTTCATGGTTGGTTTCATGTCTTCTGACGCATCCCGGTACAGAGCATCTGCTTCTCGCTATTGCTGATGCAGCTCCTGACAAATGGACTGTAACCACAATGCAGCAGGACACACTTTGGGTTCCTTGCAAAAATATAATAATAGCTACACCTATTATGCAAAGGTCTCCCAATGATGCCCTCAGGGTGAGCCTGAGTGGTTGGGCCCTGCGTAGTTGGGCCCTGCGTGGTTGGACTGCGGTCCAGCTTCAAGCTCCCCTTTGCCTCTCAGCCCATGCAGCGGCGGAGACTTCGGGAGAGGCTCGAGGTCTTTACATGAAGCTTGACTGGGAATTGTAGGAGTTGATACTTCTGCTGATGTAGTCACGAGCGGAGGAGGGTATCGCCACAGCCTCAGGGATGTCTCGCGGACCATCAACCGTGATCACGTCGTGCTTCCCCTTTAGAACGGTCGAAGTCAGCACCATGGTCACCACGTACATGATATAGATTATGATGTTGAACACTGCGATAGCGCACTCCATGTTATGCAACCTGTGGGCGTCGCTGATCATAGGTTGGTAAAGCAGCTCCATGCAGCCCGCGATCACGGCCACGAACAGCTCAATGTTCATCATGATGAGGCACGCCATCACCGTCCTGGTGCTCCTGACGGACTCGGGACGCTTGTAGGAGCCATTAGAGTCGTCCATTTTTCGTTTGCTCTTGGAGGCGAAGTAGCTGAGCACTATGCTCACCACCATGGCAAGACAACCAAGCGTGACGAGGGCAATCCCCGAGTGGATGTACGCATACTCGTAGTCGGGTCTGCCGTCGGAAGGGGGCGACGGCTGCGAGTCTGCGTCCGGCCTGCCCGTGGTCCTTGTGCCGTGCTTGTTGTTGATGAAGTACAGAATGTTGTTGGGGACCCCACGGTGAGAGATGTAATGACAGCGATGGAGGCACCCAGCTTTCCCCTGAAACGTGCCGCGTTCAGTATGGTGCCGTTTGGGACACCTAACTTTCTGCTGTTCAACAGGTCCTTGCTTGCGGATATCAGAGAGTCAAAGCCTCCCATGAGTGGTTTCTTGCGATTCATATCTGTCAGAGGGGATCCCTTGGCCCTTGTTTCCCAGCTTCTGCTTTGTACTTCCTTACTTACTGACGTTGCAATACTATGGGTACCTTAGCCGTGCCACTTTCTCTTCTCACAAAGGGATACTGGTATCACAGCAAACTACCAATCCTAGAACATTTAATACAATGAAGCTCCAGGCCCCTGTGATCGAGTTCCGGGGCTCCGGTGGTGCGCTGTGTGCAAAGTCCACAGCCGACCACCGTTGGTACAAGGTTAAGGGTATCACCAGAACCCTAGCTTCTATCATGTGCTGCAGGAAGCGCTCAGTCGGGTTCAACATGATAAGCATGGATCTGTTCATGAGGGTTGTCAAGGACCTGAACGCCAACCCCGAATGCTCGCTGGAGTGGCTGCCTGAGTACCTGAGAAACCTTAACGCATTCGATTCCAAGGGATCGGCCTTCAAGGAAGCGCTGCTGCAACTGTTCAGGTGTAGAGCCCTGACTCCAGACACCTGCAGACACCTGTTGGATATAAGCCGTATGTCCACAGGCATAGGCGTTGCGGTAGATGCGCAGTGCAAGGACGTGTTCAACGGAAAGAAGACACTGCACGACGTCGGCCCCGTGTTGCACCTCATTCTAACGCAGCTCAAGGCTCTGCGTCTGGCTCCCATTTGCGCAGGCCTCAAGGTTGCCGGTGTGCCCACGCCCAACAGATTCCGTGATCCCGGATCCTACACGTACCACAACGGCTGTCCGCAAGGCTGCAAGTCCATCCGCGACACATGGGGCTTCTACACAGAGGTGGACCTAGTGGCCCACGACACCGTAAAGGGAAACACAGCGCTGCTGGAGCTCAAGACCAGGAACAAAGAGATTCTAGACCAGGCCACCTTGTGGCGATACAACACGCAACTGTGGCTTACGTGGCTGATGTTCTCGCTCACCTACCCGAGCATGGCAGAGAGGTCGGCTGCGTATCTGGTGATAGTCAGGCCAGGCACCAACCAGGTTACCATACGGAGTTCTTTAACTTCTCTGGGATATGTGGGACGGTAGCGTCCCAATTGGCCAAAAGCCAGAAAAAATTTAGCGCGCCAAATTCAAATATATTACTATAAAAATCAATCTTTCATGAAATCACACATGAAAGACACCAAATTAAAGCTACACATGTTGTGAATCCAGCCAACATGTCTGATTTCAAAAAAGGATTTACGGGGAAAGCATAAAATGCTATTATCTGATGATAGCACAACAGTAAACAAAGAGAGTGTAGCATATTTCAACCCTGCAGGCGCAACACAAAACGCAGAAATAAAATATAAATCATGCCTTTCCTTTGACGAGCTTCTTTTGTTGGCACTCCAATATGTCCCATAAACATCACAAATGGTCCTTTTGTTCAATTAATTCCGTCCATATATATCCAAAATGTCCATTTATTTGGCGCGTTTGATCCAGAAAAAAACAACTTCCAATTTGCGCAACGTCACTAGAAAATATTTCAAAAGTTAACGGTAAACATTGCCAAAACATTTCAAACTACTTTTGTAATGCAACTTTAGGTATTTTTAAACGTTAATAATCGATCAAATTGAAGACGGGTCTATCTGTTTTCAATACAGGAGGACAACAAACTAACGCTACTTTTCTAGTCTTGCGCAACTCTCACACAGTAGACATAACGTTACTCTGATTCAAGATGGCCGTACTTCTTCATTGCACAAAGGAATAACCTCAACCAATTTCCAAAGACTGGTGACATCCAGTGGAAGCGGTAGGAACTGCAAACAAGTATCCCAATGAAAACTCATTGAATAGACAGTGACCTCAAAAAAATATATCTGAATGGTTAGTCCTCGGGGTTTTGCCTGCTACATAAGTTCTGTTATACTCACAGACATGATTCAAACAGTTTTAGGAACTTCAGAGTGTTTTCTATCCAAATCTACTAATAATATGCTTATCTTATATTCTGGGGATGAGTAGAAGGAAGTTGAAATTGGGCACGCTATTTATCCAAAAGTGAAAATGCTGCCCCCTATCGCAAAGAAGTTAAGGCCCATGATCTCTAAGACAATGCGACGGAAGTTCCCGTGGCTGAACTGTTTCAGCTCCCAGGTGCTTAGGTGTCTGGCCCCTACGTGTGTGAACATGAGAGTCGAGGGGGTCGAGGCCAGCGGAGCTTCAACTGCAACAAGGGGAGAGACCTCCCGGTTAGAGCCTACCGATTTGGGTTACAGGAACATACTTTTCAACCAGGAAAAACTGAACATCAGGACGAGTGTACAGGTGACAATCGCCAGAGACGCTGATGCCGTATCTCCTGTTGGAATCGACCACGATGAAGACGAATAAACGTACATGTAGTGTCCTTGCCCGCAAAGCAATAGCTCCCTTCCGAACCACCCAAACAAGGCTCGCGTCGCCACCACTAGAGCAGTCCCTTGTGGCAGGGCTCATTGGCTAACCAGGGCTACAACCATACAGCATTTGCCCAAAGGTGCATGAAAGACCCAACCAAGGGTGACCCGCGGCTACATATTGCCCGGGCTACATTGTCCCCGTAGACAGACTTTAGACGTACTCCATCCCTCTTCTATTCGATGGTATAACGCCTTGACGGACATGGGGTTGAAACACAAGGCCATTCACGCGATGCTCGCAAACCCTCGCGATGCTCGCAAACCCTGGCGCCGTTTGAATTGATCGACAGACCGTGGCAAAAACAGGCTTGGACTCTGATAGACCACCATAGACCAAGATTTTATATAGCAAACATTTTTTTCTGTAAAATGTTGGGGAAGGGGTCAAAACGGCAGTTGTTTGTGAAAGTTTAAAAAACACAATGTAGTGCATTTAGTAAAACTGCTGTAACGTAAATTCCATACTGAATAAACCTTCTCCACTTTTGACAAGCAGAGAAGTAGAGGAAGTTTTAATCCAAAATACTTTTGTCAAACTCTTTGGTTTAGTGGTCAAAATGATAGATGTTTTGAATTGAATGAACCTGCAAACTTCTGACATGTTTTACCGAAGCCAGAAAAACAGGCGATGGGTTACAAAAATAGCTCTAGTTACAGATTGGTAGCCCCGATTTGAAATCCGACTTCTTGCTTGAAAAGCAGAAGAGTAGGGGAACATTTTATATAGCAAACATTTTTTTCTGTAAAATGTTGGGAAAGGGGTCAAAACGGCAGTTGTTTGTGAAAGTTTAAAAAACACATGGTAGTGCATTTAGTAAAACTGCTGTAACGTAAATTCCATACTGAATAAACCTTCTCCGCATTTGACAAGCAGAGAAGTAGAGGAAGTTTTAATCCAATATACTTTTGTCAAACTCTTTGGTTTAGTGGTCAAAATGATAGTTGTTTTGAATTTAATAAATCTGCAACCTTCTGACATGTTTTACCGAAGCCAGAAAAACAGGCGATGGGTTACAAAAATAGCTCTAGTTACAGATTGGTAGCCCCGATTATGAAATCCGACTTCTTGCTTGAAAAGCAGAAGAGTAGGGGAAGATTTTATATAGCAAACATTTTTTTCTGTAAAATGTTGGGAAAGGGGTCAAAACGGCAGTTGTTTGTGAAAGTTTAAAAAACACATGGTAGTGCATTTAGTAAAACTGCTGTAACGTAAATTCCATACTGAATAAACCTTCTCCGCATTTGACAAGCAGAGAAGTAGAGGAAGTTTTAATCCAATATACTTTTGTCAAACTCTTTGGTTTAGTGGTCAAAATTATAGTTGTTTTGAATTTAATAAATCTGCAAACTTCTGACATGTTTTACCGAAGCCAGAAAAACAGGCGATGGGTTACAAAAATAGCTCTAGTTACAGATTGGTAGCCCCGATTTTGAAATCCGACTTCTTGCTTGAAAAGCAGAAGGGTAGGAGAAGATTTTATATAGCAAACATTTTTTTCTGTAAAATGTTGGGAAAGGGGTCAAAACGGCAGTTGTTTGTGAAAGTTTAAAAAACACAATGTAGTGCATTTAGTAAAACTGCTGTAACGTAAATTCCATACTGAATTAACCTTCTCCGCTTTTGACAAGCAGAGAAGTAGAGGAAGTTTTAATCCAAAATACTTTTGTCAAACTCTTTGGTTTAGTGGTCAAAATTATAGTTGTTTTGAATTGAATGAATCTGCGAACTTCTGACATGTTTTACTGAAGCCAGAAAAACAGGCGATGGGTTACCAAAATAGCTCTAGTTACAGATTGGTAGCCCCGATTTGAAATCCGACTTCGTACTTGAAAAGCAGAAGAGTAGGGGAAGATTTTATATAGCAAACATTTTTTTCTGTAAAATGTTGGGAAAGGGGTCAAAACGGCAGTTGTTTGTGAAATTTTTAAAAACACAATGTAGTGCATTTAGTAAAACTGCTGTAACGTAAATTCCATACTGAATAAACCTTCTCCGCATTTGACAAGCAGAGAAGTAGAGGAAGTTTTAATCCAAAATACTTTTGTCAAACTCTTTGGTTTAGTGGTCAAAATGATAGTTGTTTTGAATTGAATGAATCTGCAAACTTCTGACATGTTTTACCGAAGCCAGAAAAACAGGCGATGGGTTACAAAAATAGCTCTAGTTACAGATTGGTAGCCCCGATTTGAAATCCGACTTCTTGCTTAAAAAGCAGAAGAGTAGGGGAAGATTTTATATAGCAAAAAAAAATTGCTGTAAAATGTTGGGAAAGGGGTCAAAACGGCAGTTGTTTGTGAAAGTTTAAAAAACACATGGTAGTGCATTTAGTAAAACTACTGTAACGTAAATTCCATACTGAATAAACCCTCTCCGCATTTGACAAGCAGAGAAGTAGAGGAAGTTTTAATCCAATATACTTTTGTCAAACTCTTTGGTTTAGTGGTCAAAATGATAGTTGTTTTGAATTTAATGAATCTGCTAACTTCTGACATTTTTTACCGAAGCCAGAAAAACAGGCGAAGGGTTACAAAAATAGCTCTAGTTACAGATTGGTAGCCCCGATTTGAAATCCGACTTGTTGCTTGAAAAGCAGAAGAGTAGGGGAAGATTTTATATAGCAAACATTTTTTTCTTTAAAATGTTGGGAAAGGGGTCAAAACTGCAGTTGTTTGTGAAATTTAAAAAAACACAATGTAGTGCATTTAGTAAAACTGCTGTAACGTAAATTCCATACTGAATTAACCTTCTCCGCTTTTGACAAGCAGAGAAGTAGAGGAAGTTTTAATCCAAAATACTTTTGTCAAACTCTTTGGTTTAGTGGTCAAAATGATAGTTGTTTTGAATTGAATGAATCTGCGAACTTCTGACATGTTTTACCGAAGCCAGAAAAACAGGCTATGGGTTACCAAAATAGCTCTAGTTACAGATTGGTAGCCCCGATTTGAAATCCGACTTCTTGCTTGAAAAGCAGAAGAGTAGGGGAACATTTTATATAGCAAACATTTTTTTCTGTAAAATGTTGGGAAAGGGGTCAAAACGGCAGTTGTTTGTGAAATTTTTAAAAACACAATGTAGTGCATTTAGTAAAACTGCTGTAACGTAAATTCCATACTGAATAAACCTTCTCCGCATTTGACAAGCAGAGAAGTAGAGGAAGTTTTAATCCAAAATACTTTTGTCAAACTCTTTGGTTTAGTGGTCAAAATGATAGTTGTTTTGAATTGAATGAATCTGCAAACTTCTGACATGTTTTACCGAAGCCAGAAAAACAGGCGATGGGTTACAAAAATAGCTCTAGTTACAGATTGGTAGCCCCGATTTGAAATCCGACTTCTTGCTTAAAAAGCAGAAGAGTAGGGGAAGATTTTATATAGCAAAAAAAAATTGCTGTAAAATGTTGGGAAAGGGGTCAAAACGGCAGTTGTTTGTGAACGTTTAAAAAACACATGGTAGTGCATTTAGTAAAACTACTGTAACGTAAATTCCATACTGAATAAACCCTCTCCGCATTTGACAAGCAGAGAAGTAGAGGAAGTTTTAATCCAATATACTTTTGTCAAACTCTTTGGTTTAGTGGTCAAAATGATAGTTGTTTTGAATTGAATGAATCTGCAAACTTCTGACATGTTTTACCGAAGCCAGAAAAACAGGCGATGGGTTACAAAAATAGCTCTAGTTACAGATTGGTAGCCCCGATTTGAAATCCGACTTCTTGCTTGAAAAGCAGAAGAGTAGGGGAAGATTTTATATAGCAAACATTTTTTTCTTTAAAATGTTGGGAAAGGGGTCAAAACTGCAGTTGTTTGTGAAATTTAAAAAAACACAATGTAGTGCATTTAGTAAAACTGCTGTAACGTAAATTCCATACTGAATTAACCTTCTCCGCTTTTGACAAGCAGAGAAGTAGAGGAAGTTTTAATCCAAAATACTTTTGTCAAACTCTTTGGTTTAGTGGTCAAAATGATAGTTGTTTTGAATTGAATGAATCTGCGACTTCTGACATGTTTTACCGAAGCCAGAAAAACAGGCTATGGGTTACCAAAATAGCTCTAGTTACAGATTGGTAGCCCCGATTTGAAATCCGACTTCTTGCTTGAAAAGCAGAAGAGTAGGGGAACATTTTATATAGCAAACATTTTTTTCTGTAAAATGTTGGGAAAGGGGTCAAAACGGCAGTTGTTTGTGAAAGTTTAAAAAACACAATGTAGTGCATTGAGTAAAACTGCTGTAACGTAAATTCCATACTGAATAAACCTTCTCCGCTTTTGACAAGCAGAGAAGTAGAGGAAGTTTTAATCCAAAATACTTTTGTCAAACTCTTCGGTTTAGTGGTCAAAATGATAGTTGTTTTGAATTGAATGAATCTGCGAACTTCTGACATGTTTTACTGAAGCCAGAAAAACAGGCGATGGGTTACCAAAATAGCTCTAGTTACAGATTGGTAGCCCCGATTTGAAATCCGACTTCGTACTTGAAAAGCAGAAGAGTAGGGGAAGATTTTATATAGCAAACATTTTTTTCTGTAAAATGTTGGGAAAGGGGTCAAAACGGCAGTTGTTTGTGAAATTTTTAAAAACACAATGTAGTGCATTTAGTAAAACTGCTGTAACGTAAATTCCATACTGAATAAACCTTCTCCGCATTTGACAAGCAGAGAAGTAGAGGAAGTTTTAATCCAAAATACTTTTGTCAAACTCTTTGGTTTAGTGGTCAAAATTATAGTTGTTTTGAATTTAATAAATCTGCAAACTTCTGACATGTTTTACCGAAGCCAGAAAAACAGGCGATGGGTTACAAAAATAGCTCTAGTTACAGATTGGTAGCCCCGATTTTGAAATCCGACTTCTTGCTTGAAAAGCAGAAGGGTAGGGGAAGATTATATATAGCAAACATGTTTTTCTGTAAAATGTTGGGAAAGGGGTCAAAACGGCAGTTGTTTGTGAAAGTTTAAAAAACACAATGTAGTGCATTTAGTAAAACTGCTGTAACGTAAATTCCATACTGAATTATCCTTCTCCGCTTTTGACAAGCAGAGAAGTAGAGGAAGTTTTAATCCAAAATACTTTTGTCAAACTCTTTGGTTTAGTGGTCAAAATTATAGTTGTTTTGAATTTAATGAATCTGCTAACTTCTGACATTTTTTACCGAAGCCAGAAAAACAGGCGATGGGTTACAAAAATAGCTCTAGTTACAGATTGGTAGCCCCGATTTTGAAATCCGACTTCTTGCTTGAAAAGCAGAAGGGTAGGGGAAGATTTTATATAGCAAACATTTTTTTCTGTAAAATGTTGGGAAAGGGGTCAAAACGGCAGTTGTTTGTGAAAGTTTAAAAAACACAATGTAGTGCATTTAGTAAAACTGCTGTAACGTAAATTCCATACTGAATTAACCTTCTCCGCTTTTGACAAGCAGAGAAGTAGAGGAAGTTTTAATCCAAAATACATTTGTCAAACTCTTTGGTTTAGTGGTCAAAATGATAGTTGTTTTGAATTGAATGAATCTGCGAACTTCTGACATGTTTTACTGAAGCCAGAAAAACAGGCGATGGGTTACCAAAATAGCTCTAGTTACAGATTGGTAGCCCCGATTTGAAATCCGACTTCGTACTTGAAAAGCAAAAGAGTAGGGGAAGATTTTATATAGCAAACATTTTTTTCTGTAAAATGTTGGGAAAGGGGTCAAAACGGCAGTTGTTTGTGAAAGTATAAAAACACAATGTAGTGCATTTAGTAAAACTACTGTAACGTAAATTCCATACTGAATAAACCTTCTCCGCATTTGACAAGCAGAGAAGTAGAGGAAGTTTTAATCCAATATACTTTTGTCAAACTCTTTGGTTTAGTGGTCAAAATGATAGTTGTTTTGAATTGAATGAATCTGCAAACTTCTGACATGTTTTACCGAAGCCAGAAAAACAGGCGATGGGTTACAAAAATAGCTCTAGTTACAGATTGGTAGCCCCGATTTGAAATCCGACTTCTTGCTTAAAAAGCAGAAGAGTAGGGGAAGATTTTATATAGCAAAAAAAAATTGCTGTAAAATGTTGGGAAAGGCGTCAAAACGGCAGTTGTTTGTGAAAGTTTAAAAAACACATGGTAGTGCATTTAGTAAAACTACTGTAACGTAAATTCCATACTGAATAAACCCTCTCCGCATTTGACAAGCAGAGAAGTAGAGGAAGTTTTAATCCAATATACTTTTGTCAAACTCTTTGGTTTAGTGGTCAAAATGATAGTTGTTTTGAATTGAATGAATCTGCAAACTTCTGACATGTTTTACCGAAGCCAGAAAAACAGGCGATGGGTTACAAAAATAGCTCTAGTTACAGATTGGTAGCCCCGATTTGAAATCCGACTTCTTGCTTGAAAAGCAGAAGAGTAGGGGAAGATTTTATATAGCAAACATTTTTTTCTTTAAAATGTTGGGAAAGGGGTCAAAACTGCAGTTGTTTGTGAAATTTAAAAAAACACAATGTAGTGCATTTAGTAAAACTGCTGTAACGTAAATTCCATACTGAATTAACCTTCTCCGCTTTTGACAAGCAGAGAAGTAGAGGAAGTTTTAATCCAAAATACTTTTGTCAAACTCTTTGGTTTAGTGGTCAAAATGATAGTTGTTTTGAATTGAATGAATCTGCGAACTTCTGACATGTTTTACTGAAGCCAGCAAAACAGGCGATGGGTTACCAAAATAGCTCTAGTTACAGATTGGTAGCCCCGATTTGAAATCCGACTTCGTACTTGAAAAGCAGAAGAGTAGGGGAAGATTTTATATAGCAAACATTTTTTTTTGTAAAATGTTGGGAAAGGGGTCAAAACGGCAGTTGTTTGTGAAAGTTTAAAAAACACATGGTAGTGCATTTAGTAAAACTGCTGTAACGTAAATTCCATACTGAATTAACCTTCTCCGCTTTTGACAAGCAGAGAAGTAGAGGAAGTTTTAATCCAAAATACTTTTGTCAAACTCTTTGGTTTAGTGGTCAAAATTATAGTTGTTTTGAATTGAATGAATTTGCTAACTTCTGACATTTTTTACTGAAGCCAGAAAAACAGGCGATGGGTTACCAAAATAACTCTAGTTACAGATTGGTAGCCCCGATTTGAAATCCGACTTCTTGCTTGAAAAGCAGAAGAGTAGGGGAAGATTTTATATAGCAAACATTTTTTTCTTTAAAATGTTGGGAAAGGGGTCAAAACTGCAGTTGTTTGTGAAATTAAAAAAAAACACAATGTAGTGCATTTAGTAAAACTGCTGTAACGTAAATTCCATACTGAATAAACCTTCTCCGCTTTTGACAAGCAGAGAAGTAGAGGAAGTTTTAATCCAAAATACTTTTGTCAAACTCTTCGGTTTAGTGGTCAAAATGATAGTTGTTTTGAATTGAATGAATCTGCGAACTTCTGACATGTTTTACTGAAGCCAGAAAAACAGGCGATGGGTTACCAAAATAGCTCTAGTTACAGATTGGTAGCCCCGATTTGAAATCCGACTTCGTACTTGAAAAGCAGAAGAGTAGGGGAAGATTTTATATAGCAAACATTTTTTTCTGTAAAATGTTGGGAAAGGGGTCAAAACGGCAGTTGTTTGTGAAATTTTTAAAAACACAATGTAGTGCATTTAGTAAAACTGCTGTAACGTAAATTCCATACTGAATTAACCTTCTCCGCTTTTGACAAGCAGAGAAGTAGAGGAAGTTTTAATCCAAAATACTTTTGTCAAACTCTTTGGTTTAGTGGTCAAAATTATAGTTGTTTTGAATTGAATGAATTTGCTAACTTCTGACATTTTTTACTGAAGCCAGAAAAACAGGCGATGGGTTACCAAAATAACTCTAGTTACAGATTGGTAGCCCCGATTTGAAATCCGACTTCTTGCTTGAAAAGCAGAAGAGTAGGGGAAGATTTTATATAGCAAACATTTTTTTCTTTAAAATGTTGGGAAAGGGGTCAAAACTGCAGTTGTTTGTGAAATTTAAAAAAACACAATGTAGTGCATTTAGTAAAACTGCTGTAACGTAAATTCCATACTGAATTAACCTTCTCCGCTTTTGACAAGCAGAGAAGTAGAGGAAGTTTTAATCCAAAATACTTTTGTCAAACTCTTTGGTTTAGTGGTCAAAATGATAGTTGTTTTGAATTGAATGAATCTGCGAACTTCTGACATGTTTTACCGAAGCCAGAAAAACAGGCGATGGGTTACCAAAATAGCTCTAGTTACAGATTGGTAGCCCCGATTTGAAATCCGACTTCTTGCTTGAAAAGCAGAAGAGTAGGGGAAGATTTTATATAGCAAACATTTTTTTCTGTAAAATGTTGGGAAAGGGGTCAAAACTGCAGTTGTTTGTGAAAGTATAAAAACACAATGTAGTGCATTTAGTAAAACTACTGTAACGTAAATTCCATACTGAATAAACCTTCTCCGCATTTGACAAGCAGAGAAGTAGAGGAAGTTTTAATCCAATATACTTTTGTCAAACTCTTTGGTTTAGTGGTCAAAATGATAGTTGTTTTGAATTGAATGAATCTGCAAACTTCTGACATGTTTTACCGAAGCCAGAAAAACAGGCGATGGGTTACAAAAATAGCTCTAGTTACAGATTGGTAGCCCCGATTTGAAATTCGACTTCTTGCTTAAAAAGCAGAAGAGTAGGGGAAGATTTTATATGGCAAAAAAAAATTGCTGTAAAATGTTGGGAAAGGGGTCAAAACGGCAGTTGTTTGTGAAAGTTTAAAAAACACATGGTAGTGCATTTAGTAAAACTACTGTAACGTAAATTCCATACTGAATAAACCCTCTCCGCATTTGACAAGCAGAGAAGTAGAGCAAGTTTTAATCCAAAATACTTTTGTCAAACTCTTCGGTTTAGTGGTCAAAATGATAGTTGTTTTGAATTGAATGAATCTGCGAACTTCTGACATGTTTTACTGAAGCCAGCAAAACAGGCGATGGGTTACCAAAATAGCTCTAGTTACATATTGGTAGCCCCGATTTGAAATCCGACTTCTTGCTTGAAAAGCAGAAGAGTAGGGGAAGATTTTATATAGCAAACATTTTTTTCTTTAAAATGTTGGGAAAGGGGTCAAAACTGCAGTTGTTTGTGAAATTTAAAAAAACACAATGTAGTGCATTTAGTAAAACTGCTGTAACGTAAATTCCATACTGAATTAACCTTCTCCGCTTTTGACAAGCAGAGAAGTAGAGGAAGTTTTAATCCAAAATACTTTTGTCAAACTCTTTGGTTTAGTGGTCAAAATGATAGTTGTTTTGAATTGAATGAATCTGCGAACTTCTGACATGTTTTACCGAAGCCAGAAAAACAGGCTATGGGTTACCAAAATAGCTCTAGTTACAGATTGGTAGCCCCGATTTGAAATCCGACTTCTTGCTTGAAAAGCAGAAGAGTAGGGGAACATTTTATATAGCAAACATTTTTTTCTGTAAAATGTTGGGAAAGGGGTCAAAACGGCAGTTGTTTGTGAAAGTTTAAAAAACACAATGTAGTGCATTGAGTAAAACTGCTGTAACGTAAATTCCATACTGAATAAACCTTCTCCGCTTTTGACAAGCAGAGAAGTAGAGGAAGTTTTAATCCAAAATACTTTTGTCAAACTCTTCGGTTTAGTGGTCAAAATGATAGTTGTTTTGAATTGAATGAATCTGCGAACTTCTGACATGTTTTACTGAAGCCAGCAAAACAGGCGATGGGTTACCAAAATAGCTCTAGTTACAGATTGGTAGCCCCGATTTGAAATCCGACTTCGTACTTGAAAAGCAGAAGAGTAGGGGAAGATTTTATATAGCAAACATTTTTTTCTGTAAAATGTTGGGAAAGGGGTCAAAACGGCAGTTGTTTGTGAAATTTTTAAAAACACAATGTAGTGCATTTAGTAAAACTGCTGTAACGTAAATTCCATACTGAATTAACCTTCTCCGCTTTTGACAAGCAGAGAAGTAGAGGAAGTTTTAATCCAAAATACTTTTGTCAAACTCTTTGGTTTAGTGGTCAAAATTATAGTTGTTTTGAATTGAATGAATTTGCTAACTTCTGACATTTTTTACTGAAGCCAGAAAAACAGGCGATGGGTTACCAAAATAACTCTAGTTACAGATTGGTAGCCCCGATTTGAAATCCGACTTCTTGCTTGAAAAGCAGAAGAGTAGGGGAAGATTTTATATAGCAAACATTTTTTTCTTTAAAATGTTGGGAAAGGGGTCAAAACTGCAGTTGTTTGTGAAATTAAAAAAAACACAATGTAGTGCATTTAGTAAAACTGCTGTAACGTAAATTCCATACTGAATTAACCTTCTCCGCTTTTGACAAGCAGAGAAGTAGAGGAAGTTTTAATCCAAAATACTTTTGTCAAACTCTTTGGTTTAGTGGTCAAAATGATAGTTGTTTTGAATTGAATGAATCTGCAAACTTCTGACATGTTTTACCGAAGCCAGAAAAACAGGCGATGGGTTACAAAAATAGCTCTAGTTACAGATTGGTAGCCCCGATTTGAAATCCGACTTCGTACTTGAAAAGCAGAAGAGTAGGGGAAGATTATATATAGCAAACATTTTTTTCTGTAAAATGTTGGGAAAGGGGTCAAAACGGCAGTTGTTTGTGACATTTTTAAAAACACAATGTAGTGCATTTAGTAAAACTGCTGTAACGTAAATTCCATACTGAATTAACCTTCTCCGCTTTTGACAAGCAGAGAAGTAGAGGAAGTTTTAATCCAAAATACTTTTGTCAAACTCTTTGGTTTAGTGGTCAAAATGATAGTTGTTTTGAATTTAATGAATCTGCAAACTTCTGACATGTTTTACCGAAGCCAGAAAAACAGGCGATGGGTTACAAAAATAGCTCTAGTTACAGATTGGTAGCCCCGATTTGAAATCCGACTTCGTACTTGAAAAGCAGAAGAGTAGGGGAAGATTTTATATAGCAAACATTTTTTTCTGTAAAATGTTGGGAAAGGGGTCAAAACGGCAGTTGTTTGTGAAATTTTTAAAAACACAATGTAGTGCATTTAGTAAAACTGCTGTAACGTAAATTCCATACTGAATTAACCTTCTCCGCTTTTGACAAGCAGAGAAGTAGAGGAAGTTTTAATCCAAAATACTTTTGTCAAACTCTTTGGTTTAGTGGTCAAAATGATAGTTGTTTTGAATTGAATGAATCTGCAAACTTCTGACATGTTTTACCGAAGCCAGAAAAACAGGCGATGGGTTACAAAAATAGCTCTAGTTACAGATTGGTAGCCCCGATTTGAAATCCGACTTCGTACTTGAAAAGCAGAAGAGTAGGGGAAGATTATATATAGCAAACATTTTTTTCTGTAAAATGTTGGGAAAGGGGTCAAAACGGCAGTTGTTTGTGACATTTTTAAAAACACAATGTAGTGCATTTAGTAAAACTGCTGTAACGTAAATTCCATACTGAATTAACCTTCTCCGCTTTTGACAAGCAGAGAAGTAGAGGAAGTTTTAATCCAAAATACTTTTGTCAAACTCTTTGGTTTAGTGGTCAAAATTATAGTTGTTTTGAATTGAATGAATTTGCTAACTTCTGACATTTTTTACTGAAGCCAGAAAAACAGGCGATGGGTTACCAAAATAACTCTAGTTACAGATTGGTAGCCCCGATTTGAAATCCGACTTCTTGCTTGAAAAGCAGAAGAGTAGGGGAAGATTTTATATAGCAAACATTTTTTTCTTTAAAATGTTGGGAAAGGGGTCAAAACTGCAGTTGTTTGTGAAAGTTTAAAAAACACAATGTAGTGCATTGAGTAAAACTGCTGTAACGTAAATTCCATACTGAATAAACCTTCTCCGCTTTTGACAAGCAGAGAAGTAGAGGAAGTTTTAATCCAAAATACTTTTGTCAAACTCTTCGGTTTAGTGGTCAAAATGATAGTTGTTTTGAATTGAATGAATCTGCGAACTTCTGACATGTTTTACTGAAGCCAGAAAAACAGGCGATGGGTTACCAAAATAGCTCTAGTTACAGATTGGTAGCCCCGATTTGAAATCCGACTTCGTACTTGAAAAGCAGAAGAGTAGGGGAAGATTTTATATAGCAAACATTTTTTTCTGTAAAATGTTGGGAAAGGGGTCAAAACGGCAGTTGTTTGTGAAATTTTTAAAAACACAATGTAGTGCATTTAGTAAAACTGCTGTAACGTAAATTCCATACTGAATTAACCTTCTCCGCTTTTGACAAGCAGAGAAGTAGAGGAAGTTTTAATCCAAAATACTTTTGTCAAACTCTTTGGTTTAGTGGTCAAAATGATAGTTGTTTTGAATTGAATGAATCTGCAAACTTCTGACATGTTTTACCGAAGCCAGAAAAACAGGCGATGGGTTACAAAAATAGCTCTAGTTACAGATTGGTAGCCCCGATTTGAAATCCGACTTCGTACTTGAAAAGCAGAAGAGTAGGGGAAGATTTTATATAGCAAACATTTTTTTCTGTAAAATGTTGGGAAAGGGGTCAAAACGGCAGTTGTTTGTGAAATTTTGAAAAACACAATGTAGTGCATTTAGTAAAACTGCTGTAACGTAAATTCCATACTGAATTAACCTTCTCCGCTTTTGACAAGCAGAGAAGTAGAGGAAGTTTTAATCCAAAATACTTTTGTCAAACTCTTTGGTTTAGTGGTCAAAATTATAGTTGTTTTGAATTGAATGAATTTGCTAACTTCTGACATTTTTTACTGAAGCCAGAAAAACAGGCGATGGGTTACCAAAATAACTCTAGTTACAGATTGGTAGCCCCGATTTGAAATCCGACTTCTTGCTTGAAAAGCAGAAGAGTAGGGGAAGATTTTATATAGCAAACATTTTTTTCTTTAAAATGTTGGGAAAGGGGTCAAAACTGCAGTTGTTTGTGAAAGTTTAAAAAACACAATGTAGTGCATTGAGTAAAACTGCTGTAACGTAAATTCCATACTGAATAAACCTTCTCCGCTTTTGACAAGCAGAGAAGTAGAGGAAGTTTTAATCCAAAATACTTTTGTCAAACTCTTCGGTTTAGTGGTCAAAATGATAGTTGTTTTGAATTGAATGAATCTGCAAACTTCTGACATGTTTTACCGAAGCCAGAAAAACAGGCGATGGGTTACAAAAATAGCTCTAGTTACAGATTGGTAGCCCCGATTTGAAATCCGACTTCGTACTTGAAAAGCAGAAGAGTAGGGGAAGATTTTATATAGCAAACATTTTTTTCTGTAAAATGTTGGGAAAGGGGTCAAAACGGCAGTTGTTTGTGAAATTTTTAAAAACACAATGTAGTGCATTTAGTAAAACTGCTGTAACGTAAATTCCATACTGAATTAACCTTCTCCGCTTTTGACAAGCAGAGAAGTAGAGGAAGTTTTAATCCAAAATACTTTTGTCAAACTCTTTGGTTTAGTGGTCAAAATTATAGTTGTTTTGAATTGAATGAATTTGCTAACTTCTGACATTTTTTACTGAAGCCAGAAAAACAGGCGATGGGTTACCAAAATAACTCTAGTTACAGATTGGTAGCCCCGATTTGAAATCAGACTTCTTGCTTGAAAAGCAGAAGAGTAGGGGAAGATTTTATATAGCAAACATTTTTTTCTTTAAAATGTTGGGAAAGGGGTCAAAACTGCAGTTGTTTGTGAAAGTTTAAAAAACACAATGTAGTGCATTGAGTAAAACTGCTGTAACGTAAATTCCATACTGAATAAACCTTCTCCGCTTTTGACAAGCAGAGAAGTAGAGGAAGTTTTAATCCAAAATACTTTTGTCAAACTCTTCGGTTTAGTGGTCAAAATGATAGTTGTTTTGAATTGAATGAATCTGCGAACTTCTGACATGTTTTACTGAAGCCAGAAAAACAGGCGATGGGTTACCAAAATAGCTCTAGTTACAGATTGGTAGCCCCGATTTGAAATCCGACTTCGTACTTGAAAAGCAGAAGAGTAGGGGAAGATTTTATATAGCAAACATTTTTTTCTGTAAAATGTTGGGAAAGGGGTCAAAACGGCAGTTGTTTGTGAAATTTTTAAAAACACAATGTAGTGCATTTAGTAAAACTGCTGTAACGTAAATTCCATACTGAATTAACCTTCTCCGCTTTTGACAAGCAGAGAAGTAGAGGAAGTTTTAATCCAAAATACTTTTGTCAAACTCTTTGGTTTAGTGGTCAAAATTATAGTTGTTTTGAATTGAATGAATTTGCTAACTTCTGACATTTTTTACTGAAGCCAGAAAAACAGGCGATGGGTTACCAAAATAACTCTAGTTACAGATTGGTAGCCCCGATTTGAAATCCGACTTCTTGCTTGAAAAGCAGAAGAGTAGGGGAAGATTTTATATAGCAAACATTTTTTTCTTTAAAATGTTGGGAAAGGGGTCAAAACTGCAGTTGTTTGTGAAATTTAAAAAAACACAATGTAGTGCATTTAGTAAAACTGCTGTAACGTAAATTCCATACTGAATTAACCTTCTCCGCTCTTGACAAGCAGAGAAGTAGAGGAAGTTTTAATCCAAAATACTTTTGTCAAACTCTTCGGTTTAGTGGTCAAAATGATAGTTGTTTTGAATTGAATGAATCTGCAAACTTCTGACATGTTTTACCGAAGCCAGAAAAACAGGCGATGGGTTACAAAAATAGCTCTAGTTACAGATTGGTAGCCCCGATTTGAAATCCGACTTCGTACTTGAAAAGCAGAAGAGTAGGGGAAGATTATATATAGCAAACATTTTTTTCTGTAAAATGTTGGGAAAGGGGTCAAAACGGCAGTTGTTTGTGAAATTTTTAAAAACACAATGTAGTGCATTTAGTAAAACTGCTGTAACGTAAATTCCATACTGAATTAACCTTCTCCGCTTTTGACAAGCAGAGAAGTAGAGGAAGTTTTAATCCAAAATACTTTTGTCAAACTCTTTGGTTTAGTGGTCAAAATTATAGTTGTTTTGAATTGAATGAATTTGCTAACTTCTGACATTTTTTACTGAAGCCAGAAAAACAGGCGATGGGTTACCAAAATAACTCTAGTTACAGATTGGTAGCCCCGATTTGAAATCCGACTTCTTGCTTGAAAAGCAGAAGAGTAGGGGAAGATTTTATATAGCAAACATTTTTTTCCTTAAAATGTTGGGAAAGGGGTCAAAACTGCAGTTGTTTGTGAAAGTTTAAAAAACACAATGTAGTGCATTGAGTAAAACTGCTGTAACGTAAATTCCATACTGAATAAACCTTCTCCGCTTTTGACAAGCAGAGAAGTAGAGGAAGTTTTAATCCAAAATACTTTTGTCAAACTCTTTGGTTTAGTGGTCAAAATTATAGTTGTTTTGAATTGAATGAATTTGCTAACTTCTGACATTTTTTACTGAAGCCAGAAAAACAGGCGATGGGTTACCAAAATAACTCTAGTTACAGATTGGTAGCCCCGATTTGAAATCCGACTTCTTGCTTGAAAAGCAGAAGAGTAGGGGAAGATTTTATATAGCAAACATTTTTTTCTTTAAAATGTTGGGAAAGGGGTCAAAACTGCAGTTGTTTGTGAAATAAAAAAAAACACAATGTAGTGCATTTAGTAAAACTGCTGTAACGTAAATTCCATACTGAATTAACCTTCTCCGCTTTTGACAAGCAGAGAAGTAGAGGAAGTTTTAATCCAAAATACTTTTGTCAAACTCTTTGGTTTAGTGGTCAAAATGATAGTTGTTTTGAATTGAATGAATCTGCGAACTTCTGACATGTTTTACCGACGCCAGAAAAACAGGCGATGGGTTACCAAAATAGCTCTAGTTACAGATTGGTAGCCCCGATTTGAAATCCGACTTCTTGCTTGAAAAGCAGAAGAGTAGGGGAAGATTTTATATAGCAAACATTTTTTTCTGTAAAATGTTGGGAAAGGGGTCAAAACTGCAGTTGTTTGTGAAAGTATAAAAACACAATGTAGTGCATTTAGTAAAACTACTGTAACGTAAATTCCATACTGAATAAACCTTCTCCGCATTTGACAAGCAGAGAAGTAGAGGAAGTTTTAATCCAATATACTTTTGTCAAACTCTTTGGTTTAGTGGTCAAAATGATAGTTGTTTTGAATTGAATGAATCTGCAAACTTCTGACATGTTTTACCGAAGCCAGAAAAACAGGCGATGGGTTACAAAAATAGCTCTAGTTACAGATTGGTAGCCCCGATTTGAAATCCGACTTCGTACTTGAAAAGCAGAAGAGTAGGGGAAGATTTTATATAGCAAACATTTTTTTCTGTAAAATGTTGGGAAAGGGGTCAAAACGGCAGTTGTTTGTGAAATTTTTAAAAACACAATGTAGTGCATTTAGTAAAACTGCTGTAACGTAAATTCCATACTGAATTAACCTTCTCCGCTTTTGACAAGCAGAGAAGTAGAGGAAGTTTTAATCCAAAATACTTTTGTCAAACTCTTTGGTTTAGTGGTCAAAATTATAGTTGTTTTGAATTGAATGAATTTGCTAACTTCTGACATTTTTTACTGAAGCCAGAAAAACAGGCGATGGGTTACCAAAATAACTCTAGTTACAGATTGGTAGCCCCGATTTGAAATCCGACTTCGTACTTGAAAAGCAGAAGAGTAGGGGAAGATTATATATAGCAAACATTTTTTTCTGTAAAATGTTGGGAAAGGGGTCAAAACGGCAGTTGTTTGTGAAATTTTTAAAAACACAATGTAGTGCATTTAGTAAAACTGCTGTAACGTAAATTCCATACTGAATTAACCTTCTCCGCTTTTGACAAGCAGAGAAGTAGAGGAAGTTTTAATCCAAAATACTTTTGTCAAACTCTTTGGTTTAGTGGTCAAAATTATAGTTGTTTTGAATTGAATGAATTTGCTAACTTCTGACATTTTTTACTGAAGCCAGAAAAACAGGCGATGGGTTACCAAAATAACTCTAGTTACAGATTGGTAGCCCCGATTTGAAATCCGACTTCTTGCTTGAAAAGCAGAAGAGTAGGGGAAGATTTTATATAGCAAACATTTTTTTCCTTAAAATGTTGGGAAAGGGGTCAAAACTGCAGTTGTTTGTGAAAGTTTAAAAAACACAATGTAGTGCATTGAGTAAAACTGCTGTAACGTAAATTCCATACTGAATAAACCTTCTCCGCTTTTGACAAGCAGAGAAGTAGAGGAAGTTTTAATCCAAAATACTTTTGTCAAACTCTTTGGTTTAGTGGTCAAAATTATAGTTGTTTTGAATTGAATGAATTTGCTAACTTCTGACATTTTTTACTGAAGCCAGAAAAACAGGCGATGGGTTACCAAAATAACTCTAGTTACAGATTGGTAGCCCCGATTTGAAATCCGACTTCTTGCTTGAAAAGCAGAAGAGTAGGGGAAGATTTTATATAGCAAACATTTTTTTCTTTAAAATGTTGGGAAAGGGGTCAAAACTGCAGTTGTTTGTGAAATAAAAAAAAACACAATGTAGTGCATTTAGTAAAACTGCTGTAACGTAAATTCCATACTGAATTAACCTTCTCCGCTTTTGACAAGCAGAGAAGTAGAGGAAGTTTTAATCCAAAATACTTTTGTCAAACTCTTTGGTTTAGTGGTCAAAATGATAGTTGTTTTGAATTGAATGAATCTGCGAACTTCTGACATGTTTTACCGACGCCAGAAAAACAGGCGATGGGTTACCAAAATAGCTCTAGTTACAGATTGGTAGCCCCGATTTGAAATCCGACTTCTTGCTTGAAAAGCAGAAGAGTAGGGGAAGATTTTATATAGCAAACATTTTTTTCTGTAAAATGTTGGGAAAGGGGTCAAAACTGCAGTTGTTTGTGAAAGTATAAAAACACAATGTAGTGCATTTAGTAAAACTACTGTAACGTAAATTCCATACTGAATAAACCTTCTCCGCATTTGACAAGCAGAGAAGTAGAGGAAGTTTTAATCCAAAATACTTTTGTCAAACTCTTCGGTTTAGTGGTCAAAATGATAGTTGTTTTGAATTGAATGAATCTGCGAACTTCTGACATGTTTTACTGAAGCCAGAAAAACAGGCGATGGGTTACCAAAATAGCTCTAGTTACAGATTGGTAGCCCCGATTTGAAATCCGACTTCGTACTTGAAAAGCAGAAGAGTAGGGGAAGATTTTATATAGCAAACATTTTTTTCTGTAAAATGTTGGGAAAGGGGTCAAAACGGCAGTTGTTTGTGAAATTTTTAAAAACACAATGTAGTGCATTTAGTAAAACTGCTGTAACGTAAATTCCATACTGAATTAACCTTCTCCGCTTTTGACAAGCAGAGAAGTAGAGGAAGTTTTAATCCAAAATACTTTTGTCAAACTCTTTGGTTTAGTGGTCAAAATTATAGTTGTTTTGAATTGAATGAATTTGCTAACTTCTGACATTTTTTACTGAAGCCAGAAAAACAGGCGATGGGTTACCAAAATAACTCTAGTTACAGATTGGTAGCCCCGATTTGAAATCCGACTTCTTGCTTGAAAAGCAGAAGAGTAGGGGAAGATTTTATATAGCAAAAATTTTTTCTTTAAAATGTTGGGAAAGGGGTCAAAACTGCAGTTGTTTGTGAAATAAAAAAAAACACAATGTAGTGCATTTAGTAAAACTGCTGTAACGTAAATTCCATACTGAATTAACCTTCTCCGCTTTTGACAAGCAGAGAAGTAGAGGAAGTTTTAATCCAAAATACTTTTGTCAAACTCTTTGGTTTAGTGGTCAAAATGATAGTTGTTTTGAATTGAATGAATCTGCGAACTTCTGACATGTTTTACCGACGCCAGAAAAACAGGCGATGGGTTACAAAAATAGCTCTAGTTACAGATTGGTAGCCCCGATTTGAAATCCGACTTCGTACTTGAAAAGCAGAAGAGTAGGGGAAGATTTTATATAGCAAACATTTTTTTCTGTAAAATGTTGGGAAAGGGGTCAAAACGGCAGTTGTTTGTGAAATTTTTAAAAACACAATGTAGTGCATTTAGTAAAACTGCTGTAACGTAAATTCCATACTGAATTAACCTTCTCCGCTTTTGACAAGCAGAGAAGTAGAGGAAGTTTTAATCCAAAATACTTTTGTCAAACTCTTTGGTTTAGTGGTCAAAATTATAGTTGTTTTGAATTGAATGAATTTGCTAACTTCTGACATTTTTTACTGAAGCCAGAAAAACAGGCGATGGGTTACCAAAATAACTCTAGTTACAGATTGGTAGCCCCGATTTGAAATCCGACTTCTTGCTTGAAAAGCAGAAGAGTAGGGGAAGATTTTATATAGCAAACATTTTTTTCTTTAAAATGTTGGGAAAGGGGTCAAAACTGCAGTTGTTTGTGAAAGTTTAAAAAACACAATGTAGTGCATTGAGTAAAACTGCTGTAACGTAAATTCCATACTGAATAAACCTTCTCCGCTTTTGACAAGCAGAGAAGTAGAGGAAGTTTTAATCCAAAATACTTTTGTCAAACTCTTCGGTTTAGTGGTCAAAATGATAGTTGTTTTGAATTGAATGAATCTGCGAACTTCTGACATGTTTTACTGAAGCCAGAAAAACAGGCGATGGGTTACCAAAATAGCTCTAGTTACAGATTGGTAGCCCCGATTTGAAATCCGACTTCGTACTTGAAAAGCAGAAGAGTAGGGGAAGATTTTATATAGCAAACATTTTTTTCTGTAAAATGTTGGGAAAGGGGTCAAAACGGCAGTTGTTTGTGAAATTTTTTAAAACACAATGTAGTGCATTTAGTAAAACTGCTGTAACGTAAATTCCATACTGAATTAACCTTCTCCGCTTTTGACAAGCAGAGAAGTAGAGGAAGTTTTAATCCAAAATACTTTTGTCAAACTCTTTGGTTTAGTGGTCAAAATTATAGTTGTTTTGAATTGAATGAATTTGCTAACTTCTGACATTTTTTACTGAAGCCAGAAAAACAGGCGATGGGTTACCAAAATAACTCTAGTTACAGATTGGTAGCCCCGATTTGAAATCCGACTTCTTGCTTGAAAAGCAGAAGAGTAGGGGAAGATTTTATATAGCAAAAAAATTTTCTTTAAAATGTTGGGAAAGGGGTCAAAACTGCAGTTGTTTGTGAAATAAAAAAAAACACAATGTAGTGCATTTAGTAAAACTGCTGTAACGTAAATTCCATACTGAATTAACCTTCTCCGCTTTTGACAAGCAGAGAAGTAGAGGAAGTTTTAATCCAAAATACTTTTGTCAAACTCTTTGGTTTAGTGGTCAAAATGATAGTTGTTTTGAATTGAATGAATCTGCAAACTTCTGACATTTTTTACTGAAGCCAGAAAAACAGGCGATGGGTTACCAAAATAACTCTAGTTACAGATTGGTAGCCCCGATTTGAAATCCGACTTCTTGCTTGAAAAGCAGAAGAGTAGGGGAAGATTTTATATAGCAAACATTTTTTTCTTTAAAATGTTGGGAAAGGGGTCAAAACTGCAGTTGTTTGTGAAAGTTTAAAAAACACAATGTAGTGCATTGAGTAAAACTGCTGTAACGTAAATTCCATACTGAATAAACCTTCTCCGCTTTTGACAAGCAGAGAAGTAGAGGAAGTTTTAATCCAAAATACTTTTGTCAAACTCTTCGGTTTAGTGGTCAAAATGATAGTTGTTTTGAATTGAATGAATCTGCGAACTTCTGACATGTTTTACTGAAGCCAGAAAAACAGGCGATGGGTTACCAAAATAGCTCTAGTTACAGATTGGTAGCCCCGATTTGAAATCCGACTTCGTACTTGAAAAGCAGAAGAGTAGGGGAAGATTTTATATAGCAAACATTTTTTTCTGTAAAATGTTGGGAAAGGGGTCAAAACGGCAGTTGTTTGTGAAATTTTTAAAAACACAATGTAGTGCATTTAGTAAAACTGCTGTAACGTAAATTCCATACTGAATTAACCTTCTCCGCTTTTGACAAGCAGAGAAGTAGAGGAAGTTTTAATCCAAAATACTTTTGTCAAACTCTTTGGTTTAGTGGTCAAAATTATAGTTGTTTTGAATTGAATGAATTTGCTAACTTCTGACATTTTTTACTGAAGCCAGAAAAACAGGCGATGGGTTACCAAAATAACTCTAGTTACAGATTGGTAGCCCCGATTTGAAATCCGACTTCTTGCTTGAAAAGCAGAAGAGTAGGGGAAGATTTTATATAGCAAACATTTTTTTCCTTAAAATGTTGGGAAAGGGGTCAAAACTGCAGTTGTTTGTGAAAGTTTAAAAAACACAATGTAGTGCATTGAGTAAAACTGCTGTAACGTAAATTCCATACTGAATAAACCTTCTCCGCTTTTGACAAGCAGAGAAGTAGAGGAAGTTTTAATCCAAAATACTTTTGTCAAACTCTTTGGTTTAGTGGTCAAAATTATAGTTGTTTTGAATTGAATGAATTTGCTAACTTCTGACATTTTTTACTGAAGCCAGAAAAACAGGCGATGGGTTACCAAAATAACTCTAGTTACAGATTGGTAGCCCCGATTTGAAATCCGACTTCTTGCTTGAAAAGCAGAAGAGTAGGGGAAGATTTTATATAGCAAACATTTTTTTCTTTAAAATGTTGGGAAAGGGGTCAAAACTGCAGTTGTTTGTGAAATTAAAAAAAACACAATGTAGTGCATTTAGTAAAACTGCTGTAACGTAAATTCCATACTGAATTAACCTTCTCCGCTTTTGACAAGCAGAGAAGTAGAGGAAGTTTTAATCCAAAATACTTTTGTCAAACTCTTTGGTTTAGTGGTCAAAATGATAGTTGTTTTGAATTGAATGAATCTGCAAACTTCTGACATTTTTTACTGAAGCCAGAAAAACAGGCGATGGGTTACCAAAATAACTCTAGTTACAGATTGGTAGCCCCGATTTGAAATCCGACTTCTTGCTTGAAAAGCAGAAGAGTAGGGGAAGATTTTATATAGCAAACATTTTTTTCTTTAAAATGTTGGGAAAGGGGTCAAAACTGCAGTTGTTTGTGAAAGTTTAAAAAACACAATGTAGTGCATTGAGTAAAACTGCTGTAACGTAAATTCCATACTGAATAAACCTTCTCCGCTTTTGACAAGCAGAGAAGTAGAGGAAGTTTTAATCCAAAATACTTTTGTCAAACTCTTCGGTTTAGTGGTCAAAATGATAGTTGTTTTGAATTGAATGAATCTGCGAACTTCTGACATGTTTTACTGAAGCCAGAAAAACAGGCGATGGGTTACCAAAATAGCTCTAGTTACAGATTGGTAGCCCCGATTTGAAATCCGACTTCGTACTTGAAAAGCAGAAGAGTAGGGGAAGATTTTATATAGCAAACATTTTTTTCTGTAAAATGTTGGGAAAGGGGTCAAAACGGCAGTTGTTTGTGAAATTTTTAAAAACACAATGTAGTGCATTTAGTAAAACTGCTGTAACGTAAATTCCATACTGAATTAACCTTCTCCGCTTTTGACAAGCAGAGAAGTAGAGGAAGTTTTAATCCAAAATACTTTTGTCAAACTCTTTGGTTTAGTGGTCAAAATTATAGTTGTTTTGAATTGAATGAATTTGCTAACTTCTGACATTTTTTACTGAAGCCAGAAAAACAGGCGATGGGTTACCAAAATAACTCTAGTTACAGATTGGTAGCCCCGATTTGAAATCCGACTTCTTGCTTGAAAAGCAGAAGAGTAGGGGAAGATTTTATATAGCAAACATTTTTTTCCTTAAAATGTTGGGAAAGGGGTCAAAACTGCAGTTGTTTGTGAAAGTTTAAAAAACACAATGTAGTGCATTGAGTAAAACTGCTGTAACGTAAATTCCATACTGAATAAACCTTCTCCGCTTTTGACAAGCAGAGAAGTAGAGGAAGTTTTAATCCAAAATACTTTTGTCAAACTCTTTGGTTTAGTGGTCAAAATTATAGTTGTTTTGAATTGAATGAATTTGCTAACTTCTGACATTTTTTACTGAAGCCAGAAAAACAGGCGATGGGTTACCAAAATAACTCTAGTTACAGATTGGTAGCCCCGATTTGAAATCCGACTTCTTGCTTGAAAAGCAGAAGAGTAGGGGAAGATTTTATATAGCAAACATTTTTTTCTTTAAAATGTTGGGAAAGGGCTCAAAACTGCAGTTGTTTGTGAAATTAAAAAAAACACAATGTAGTGCATTTAGTAAAACTGCTGTAACGTAAATTCCATACTGAATTAACCTTCTCCGCTTTTGACAAGCAGAGAAGTAGAGGAAGTTTTAATCCAAAATACTTTTGTCAAACTCTTTGGTTTAGTGGTCAAAATTATAGTTGTTTTGAATTGAATGAATTTGCTAACTTCTGACATTTTTTACTGAAGCCAGAAAAACAGGCGATGGGTTACCAAAATAACTCTAGTTACAGATTGGTAGCCCCGATTTGAAATCCGACTTCTTGCTTGAAAAGCAGAAGAGTAGGGGAAGATTTTATATAGCAAACATTTTTTTCTTTAAAATGTTGGGAAAGGGGTCAAAACTGCAGTTGTTTGTGAAAGTTTAAAAAACACAATGTAGTGCATTGAGTAAAACTGCTGTAACGTAAATTCCATACTGAATAAACCTTCTCCGCTTTTGACAAGCAGAGAAGTAGAGGAAGTTTTAATCCAAAATACTTTTGTCAAACTCTTCGGTTTAGTGGTCAAAATGATAGTTGTTTTGAATTGAATGAATCTGCGAACTTCTGACATGTTTTACTGAAGCCAGAAAAACAGGCGATGGGTTACCAAAATAGCTCTAGTTACAGATTGGTAGCCCCGATTTGAAATCCGACTTCGTACTTGAAAAGCAGAAGAGTAGGGGAAGATTTTATATAGCAAACATTTTTTTCTGTAAAATGTTGGGAAAGGGGTCAAAACGGCAGTTGTTTGTGAAATTTTTAAAAACACAATGTAGTGCATTTAGTAAAACTGCTGTAACGTAAATTCCATACTGAATTAACCTTCTCCGCTTTTGACAAGCAGAGAAGTAGAGGAAGTTTTAATCCAAAATACTTTTGTCAAACTCTTTGGTTTAGTGGTCAAAATTATAGTTGTTTTGAATTGAATGAATTTGCTAACTTCTGACATTTTTTACTGAAGCCAGAAAAACAGGCGATGGGTTACCAAAATAACTCTAGTTACAGATTGGTAGCCCCGATTTGAAATCCGACTTCTTGCTTGAAAAGCAGAAGAGTAGGGGAAGATTTTATATAGCAAAAAAAAATTCTTTAAAATGTTGGGAAAGGGGTCAAAACTGCAGTTGTTTGTGAAATAAAAAAAAACACAATGTAGTGCATTTAGTAAAACTGCTGTAACGTAAATTCCATACTGAATTAACCTTCTCCGCTTTTGACAAGCAGAGAAGTAGAGGAAGTTTTAATCCAAAATACTTTTGTCAAACTCTTTGGTTTAGTGGTCAAAATGATAGTTGTTTTGAATTGAATGAATCTGCAAACTTCTGACATTTTTTACTGAAGCCAGAAAAACAGGCGATGGGTTACCAAAATAACTCTAGTTACAGATTGGTAGCCCCGATTTGAAATCCGACTTCTTGCTTGAAAAGCAGAAGAGTAGGGGAAGATTTTATATAGCAAACATTTTTTTCTTTCAAATGTTGGGAAAGGGGTCAAAACTGCAGTTGTTTGTGAAAGTTTAAAAAACACAATGTAGTGCATTGAGTAAAACTGCTGTAACGTAAATTCCATACTGAATAAACCTTCTCCGCTTTTGACAAGCAGAGAAGTAGAGGAAGTTTTAATCCAAAATACTTTTGTCAAACTCTTCGGTTTAGTGGTCAAAATGATAGTTGTTTTGAATTGAATGAATCTGCGAACTTCTGACATGTTTTACTGAAGCCAGAAAAACAGGCGATGGGTTACCAAAATAGCTCTAGTTACAGATTGGTAGCCCCGATTTGAAATCCGACTTCGTACTTGAAAAGCAGAAGAGTAGGGGAAGATTTTATATAGCAAACATTTTTTTCTGTAAAATGTTGGGAAAGGGGTCAAAACGGCAGTTGTTTGTGAAATTTTTAAAAACACAATGTAGTGCATTTAGTAAAACTGCTGTAACGTAAATTCCATACTGAATTAACCTTCTCCGCTTTTGACAAGCAGAGAAGTAGAGGAAGTTTTAATCCAAAATACTTTTGTCAAACTCTTTGGTTTAGTGGTCAAAATTATAGTTGTTTTGAATTGAATGAATTTGCTAACTTCTGACATTTTTTACTGAAGCCAGAAAAACAGGCGATGGGTTACCAAAATAACTCTAGTTACAGATTGGTAGCCCCGATTTGAAATCCGACTTCTTGCTTGAAAAGCAGAAGAGTAGGGGAAGATTTTATATAGCAAACATTTTTTTCTTTAAAATGTTGGGAAAGGGGTCAAAACTGCAGTTGTTTGTGAAATTAAAAAAAACACAATGTAGTGCATTTAGTAAAACTGCTGTAACGTAAATTCCATACTGAATTAACCTTCTCCGCTTTTGACAAGCAGAGAAGTAGAGGAAGTTTTAATCCAAAATACTTTTGTCAAACTCTTTGGTTTAGTGGTCAAAATTATAGTTGTTTTGAATTGAATGAATCTGCGAACTTCTGACATGTTTTACCGACGCCAGAAAAACAGGCGATGGGTTACCAAAATAGCTCTAGTTACAGATTGGTAGCCCCGATTTGAAATCCGACTTCTTGCTTGAAAAGCAGAAGAGTAGGGGAAGATTTTATATAGCAAACATTTTTTTCTGTAAAATGTTGGGAAAGGGGTCAAAACGGCAGTTGTTTGTGAAATTTTTTAAAACACAATGTAGTGCATTTAGTAAAACTGCTGTATCGTAAATTCCATACTGAATTAACCTTCTCCGCTTTTGACAAGCAGAGAAGTAGAGGAAGTTTTAATCCAAAATACTTTTGTCAAACTCTTTGGTTTAGTGGTCAAAATTATAGTTGTTTTGAATTGAATGAATTTGCTAACTTCTGACATTTTTTACTGAAGCCAGAAAAACAGGCGATGGGTTACCAAAATAACTCTAGTTACAGATTGGTAGCCCCGATTTGAAATCCGACTTCTTGCTTGAAAAGCAGAAGAGTAGGGGAAGATTTTATATAGCAAACATTTTTTTCTTTAAAATGTTGGGAAAGGGGTCAAAACTGCAGTTGTTTGTGAAAGTTTAAAAAACACAATGTAGTGCATTGAGTAAAACTGCTGTAACGTAAATTCCATACTGAATAAACCTTCTCCGCTTTTGACAAGCAGAGAAGTAGAGGAAGTTTTAATCCAAAATACTTTTGTCAAACTCTTCGGTTTAGTGGTCAAAATGATAGTTGTTTTGAATTGAATGAATCTGCGAACTTCTGACATGTTTTACTGAAGCCAGAAAAACAGGCGATGGGTTACCAAAATAGCTCTAGTTACAGATTGGTAGCCCCGATTTGAAATCCGACTTCGTACTTGAAAAGCAGAAGAGTAGGGGAAGATTTTATATAGCAAACATTTTTTTCTGTAAAATGTTGGGAAAGGGGTCAAAACGGCAGTTGTTTGTGAAATTTTTAAAAACACAATGTAGTGCATTTAGTAAAACTGCTGTAACGTAAATTCCATACTGAATTAACCTTCTCCGCTTTTGACAAGCAGAGAAGTAGAGGAAGTTTTAATCCAAAATACTTTTGTCAAACTCTTTGGTTTAGTGGTCAAAATTATAGTTGTTTTGAATTGAATGAATTTGCTAACTTCTGACATTTTTTACTGAAGCCAGAAAAACAGGCGATGGGTTACCAAAATAACTCTAGTTACAGATTGGTAGCCCCGATTTGAAATCCGACTTCTTGCTTGAAAAGCAGAAGAGTAGGGGAAGATTGTATATAGCAAACATTTTTTTCTTTAAAATGTTGGGAAAGGGGTCAAAACTGCAGTTGTTTGTGAAATTAAAAAAAACACAATGTAGTGCATTTAGTAAAACTGCTGTAACGTAAATTCCATACTGAATTAACCTTCTCCGCTTTTGACAAGCAGAGAAGTAGAGGAAGTTTTAATCCAAAATACTTTTGTCAAACTCTTTGGTTTAGTGGTCAAAATGATAGTTGTTTTGAATTGAATGAATCTGCGAACTTCTGACATGTTTTACCGAAGCCAGAAAAACAGGCGATGGGTTACCAAAATAGCTCTAGTTACAGATTGGTAGCCCCGATTTGAAATCCGACTTCTTGCTTGAAAAGCAGAAGAGTAGGGGAAGATTTTATATAGCAAACATTTTTTTCTGTAAAATGTTGGGAAAGGGGTCAAAACTGCAGTTGTTTGTGAAAGTATAAAAACACAATGTAGTGCATTTAGTAAAACTACTGTAACGTAAATTCCATACTGAATAAACCTTCTCCGCATTTGACAAGCAGAGAAGTAGAGGAAGTTTTAATCCAATATACTTTTGTCAAACTCTTTGGTTTAGTGGTCAAAATGATAGTTGTTTTGAATTGAATGAATCTGCAAACTTCTGACATGTTTTACCGAAGCCAGAAAAACAGGCGATGGGTTACAAAAATAGCTCTAGTTAAAGATTGGTAGCCCCGATTTGAAATCCGACTTCTTGCTTAAAAAGCAGAAGAGTAGGGGAAGATTTTATATAGCAAAAAAAAATTGCTGTAAAATGTTGGGAAAGGGGTCAAAACGGCAGTTGTTTGTGAAAGTTTAAAAAACACATGGTAGTGCATTTAGTAAAACTACTGTAACGTAAATTCCATACTGAATAAACCCTCTCCGCATTTGACAAGCAGAGAAGTAGAGGAAGTTTTAATCCAATATACTTTTGTCAAACTCTTTGGTTTAGTGGTCAAAATGATAGTTGTTTTGAATTGAATGAATCTGCAAACTTCTGACATGTTTTACCGAAGCCAGAAAAACAGGCGATGGGTTACAAAAATAGCTCTAGTTACAGATTGGTAGCCCCGATTTGAAATCCGACTTCGTACTTGAAAAGCAGAAGAGTAGGGGAAGATTTTATATAGCAAACATTTTTTTCTGTAAAATGTTGGGAAAGGGGTCAAAACGGCAGTTGTTTGTGAAATTTTTAAAAACACAATGTAGTGCATTTAGTAAAACTGCTGTAACGTAAATTCCATACTGAATTAACCTTCTCCGCTTTTGACAAGCAGAGAAGTAGAGGAAGTTTTAATCCAAAATACTTTTGTCAAACTCTTTGGTTTAGTGGTCAAAATTATAGTTGTTTTGAATTGAATGAATTTGCTAACTTCTGACATTTTTTACTGAAGCCAGAAAAACAGGCGATGGGTTACCAAAATAACTCTAGTTACAGATTGGTAGCCCCGATTTGAAATCCGACTTCTTGCTTGAAAAGCAGAAGAGTAGGGGAAGATTTTATATAGCAAACATTTTTTTCTTTAAAATGTTGGGAAAGGGGTCAAAACTGCAGTTGTTTGTGAAAGTTTAAAAAACACAATGTAGTGCATTGAGTAAAACTGCTGTAACGTAAATTCCATACTGAATAAACCTTCTCCGCTTTTGACAAGCAGAGAAGTAGAGGAAGTTTTAATCCAAAATACTTTTGTCAAACTCTTCGGTTTAGTGGTCAAAATGATAGTTGTTTTGAATTGAATGAATCTGCGAACTTCTGACATGTTTTACTGAAGCCAGAAAAACAGGCGATGGGTTACCAAAATAGCTCTAGTTACAGATTGGTAGCCCCGATTTGAAATCCGACTTCGTACTTGAAAAGCAGAAGAGTAGGGGAAGATTTTATATAGCAAACATTTTTTTCTGTAAAATGTTGGGAAAGGGGTCAAAACGGCAGTTGTTTGTGAAATTTTTAAAAACACAATGTAGTGCATTTAGTAAAACTGCTGTAACGTAAATTCCATACTGAATTAACCTTCTCCGCTTTTGACAAGCAGAGAAGTAGAGGAAGTTTTAATCCAAAATACTTTTGTCAAACTCTTTGGTTTAGTGGTCAAAATTATAGTTGTTTTGAATTGAATGAATTTGCTAACTTCTGACATTTTTTACTGAAGCCAGAAAAACAGGCGATGGGTTACCAAAATAACTCTAGTTACAGATTGGTAGCCCCGATTTGAAATCCGACTTCTTGCTTGAAAAGCAGAAGAGTAGGGGAAGATTTTATATAGCAAACATTTTTTTCTTTAAAATGTTGGGAAAGGGGTCAAAACTGCAGTTGTTTGTGAAATTAAAAAAAACACAATGTAGTGCATTTAGTAAAACTGCTGTAACGTAAATTCCATACTGAATTAACCTTCTCCGCTTTTGACAAGCAGAGAAGTAGAGGAAGTTTTAATCCAAAATACTTTTGTCAAACTCTTTGGTTTAGTGGTCAAAATGATAGTTGTTTTGAATTGAATGAATCTGCGAACTTCTGACATGTTTTACCGACGCCAGAAAAACAGGCGATGGGTTACCAAAATAGCTCTAGTTACAGATTGGTAGCCCCGATTTGAAATCCGACTTCTTGCTTGAAAAGCAGAAGAGTAGGGGAAGATTTTATATAGCAAACATTTTTTTCTGTAAAATGTTGGGAAAGGGGTCAAAACTGCAGTTGTTTGTGAAAGTATAAAAACACAATGTAGTGCATTTAGTAAAACTACTGTAACGTAAATTCCATACTGAATAAACCTTCTCCGCATTTGACAAGCAGAGAAGTAGAGGAAGTTTTAATCCAATATACTTTTGTCAAACTCTTTGGTTTAGTGGTCAAAATGATAGTTGTTTTGAATTGAATGAATCTGCAAACTTCTGACATGTTTTACCGAAGCCAGAAAAACAGGCGATGGGTTACAAAAATAGCTCTAGTTAAAGATTGGTAGCCCCGATTTGAAATCCGACTTCTTGCTTAAAAAGCAGAAGAGTAGGGGAAGATTTTATATAGCAAAAAAAAATTGCTGTAAAATGTTGGGAAAGGGGTCAAAACGGCAGTTGTTTGTGAAAGTTTAAAAAACACATGGTAGTGCATTTAGTAAAACTACTGTAACGTAAATTCCATACTGAATAAACCCTCTCCGCATTTGACAAGCAGAGAAGTAGAGGAAGTTTTAATCCAATATACTTTTGTCAAACTCTTTGGTTTAGTGGTCAAAATGATAGTTGTTTTGAATTGAATGAATCTGCAAACTTCTGACATGTTTTACCGAAGCCAGAAAAACAGGCGATGGGTTACAAAAATAGCTCTAGTTACAGATTGGTAGCCCCGATTTGAAATCCGACTTCGTACTTGAAAAGCAGAAGAGTAGGGGAAGATTTTATATAGCAAACATTTTTTTCTGTAAAATGTTGGGAAAGGGGTCAAAACGGCAGTTGTTTGTGAAATTTTTAAAAACACAATGTAGTGCATTTAGTAAAACTGCTGTAACGTAAATTCCATACTGAATTAACCTTCTCCGCTTTTGACAAGCAGAGAAGTAGAGGAAGTTTTAATCCAAAATACTTTTGTCAAACTCTTTGGTTTAGTGGTCAAAATTATAGTTGTTTTGAATTGAATGAATTTGCTAACTTCTGACATTTTTTACTGAAGCCAGAAAAACAGGCGATGGGTTACCAAAATAACTCTAGTTACAGATTGGTAGCCCCGATTTGAAATCCGACTTCTTGCTTGAAAAGCAGAAGAGTAGGGGAAGATTTTATATAGCAAACATTTTTTTCTTTAAAATGTTGGGAAAGGGGTCAAAACTGCAGTTGTTTGTGAAAGTTTAAAAAACACAATGTAGTGCATTGAGTAAAACTGCTGTAACGTAAATTCCATACTGAATAAACCTTCTCCGCTTTTGACAAGCAGAGAAGTAGAGGAAGTTTTAATCCAAAATACTTTTGTCAAACTCTTCGGTTTAGTGGTCAAAATGATAGTTGTTTTGAATTGAATGAATCTGCGAACTTCTGACATGTTTTACTGAAGCCAGAAAAACAGGCGATGGGTTACCAAAATAGCTCTAGTTACAGATTGGTAGCCCCGATTTGAAATCCGACTTCGTACTTGAAAAGCAGAAGAGTAGGGGAAGATTTTATATAGCAAACATTTTTTTCTGTAAAATGTTGGGAAAGGGGTCAAAACGGCAGTTGTTTGTGAAATTTTTAAAAACACAATGTAGTGCATTTAGTAAAACTGCTGTAACGTAAATTCCATACTGAATTAACCTTCTCCGCTTTTGACAAGCAGAGAAGTAGAGGAAGTTTTAATCCAAAATACTTTTGTCAAACTCTTTGGTTTAGTGGTCAAAATTATAGTTGTTTTGAATTGAATGAATTTGCTAACTTCTGACATTTTTTACTGAAGCCAGAAAAACAGGCGATGGGTTACCAAAATAACTCTAGTTACAGATTGGTAGCCCCGATTTGAAATCCGACTTCTTGCTTGAAAAGCAGAAGAGTAGGGGAAGATTGTATATAGCAAACATTTTTTTCTTTAAAATGTTGGGAAAGGGGTCAAAACTGCAGTTGTTTGTGAAATAAAAAAAAACACAATGTAGTGCATTTAGTAAAACTGCTGTAACGTAAATTCCATACTGAATTAACCTTCTCCGCTTTTGACAAGCAGAGAAGTAGAGGAAGTTTTAATCCAAAATACTTTTGTCAAACTCTTCGGTTTAGTGGTCAAAATGATAGTTGTTTTGAATTGAATGAATCTGCGAACTTCTGACATGTTTTACTGAAGCCAGAAAAACAGGCGATGGGTTACCAAAATAGCTCTAGTTACAGATTGGTAGCCCCGATTTGAAATCCGACTTCGTACTTGAAAAGCAGAAGAGTAGGGGAAGATTTTATATAGCAAACATTTTTTTCTGTAAAATGTTGGGAAAGGGGTCAAAACGGCAGTTGTTTGTGAAATTTTTAAAAACACAATGTAGTGCATTTAGTAAAACTGCTGTAACGTAAATTCCATACTGAATTAACCTTCTCCGCTTTTGACAAGCAGAGAAGTAGAGGAAGTTTTAATCCAAAATACTTTTGTCAAACTCTTTGGTTTAGTGGTCAAAATTATAGTTGTTTTGAATTGAATGAATTTGCTAACTTCTGACATTTTTTACTGAAGCCAGAAAAACAGGCGATGGGTTACCAAAATAACTCTAGTTACAGATTGGTAGCCCCGATTTGAAATCCGACTTCTTGCTTGAAAAGCAGAAGAGTAGGGGAAGATTTTATATAGCAAACATTTTTTTCTTTAAAATGTTGGGAAAGGGGTCAAAACTGCAGTTGTTTGTGAAATTAAAAAAAACACAATGTAGTGCATTTAGTAAAACTGCTGTAACGTAAATTCCATACTGAATTAACCTTCTCCGCTTTTGACAAGCAGAGAAGTAGAGGAAGTTTTAATCCAAAATACTTTTGTCAAACTCTTTGGTTTAGTGGTCAAAATGATAGTTGTTTTGAATTGAATGAATCTGCGAACTTCTGACATGTTTTACCGACGCCAGAAAAACAGGCGATGGGTTACCAAAATAGCTCTAGTTACAGATTGGTAGCCCCGATTTGAAATCCGACTTCTTGCTTGAAAAGCAGAAGAGTAGGGGAAGATTGTATATAGCAAACATTTTTTTCTTTAAAATGTTGGGAAAGGGGTCAAAACTGCAGTTGTTTGTGAAATAAAAAAAAACACAATGTAGTGCATTTAGTAAAACTGCTGTAACGTAAATTCCATACTGAATTAACCTTCTCCGCTTTTGACAAGCAGAGAAGTAGAGGAAGTTTTAATCCAAAATACTTTTGTCAAACTCTTCGGTTTAGTGGTCAAAATGATAGTTGTTTTGAATTGAATGAATCTGCGAACTTCTGACATGTTTTACTGAAGCCAGAAAAACAGGCGATGGGTTACCAAAATAGCTCTAGTTACAGATTGGTAGCCCCGATTTGAAATCCGACTTCTTGCTTGAAAAGCAGAAGAGTAGGGGAAGATTTTATATAGCAAACATTTTTTTCTGTAAAATGTTGGGAAAGGGGTCAAAACTGCAGTTGTTTGTGAAAGTATAAAAACACAATGTAGTGCATTTAGTAAAACTACTGTAACGTAAATTCCATACTGAATAAACCTTCTCCGCATTTGACAAGCAGAGAAGTAGAGGAAGTTTTAATCCAATATACTTTTGTCAAACTCTTTGGTTTAGTGGTCAAAATGATAGTTGTTTTGAATTGAATGAATCTGCAAACTTCTGACATGTTTTACCGAAGCCAGAAAAACAGGCGATGGGTTACAAAAATAGCTCTAGTTACAGATTGGTAGCCCCGATTTGAAATCCGACTTCGTACTTGAAAAGCAGAAGAGTAGGGGAAGATTTTATATAGCAAACATTTTTTTCTGTAAAATGTTGGGAAAGGGGTCAAAACGGCAGTTGTTTGTGAAATTTTTAAAAACACAATGTAGTGCATTTAGTAAAACTGCTGTAACGTAAATTCCATACTGAATTAACCTTCTCCGCTTTTGACAAGCAGAGAAGTAGAGGAAGTTTTAATCCAAAATACTTTTGTCAAACTCTTTGGTTTAGTGGTCAAAATTATAGTTGTTTTGAATTGAATGAATTTGCTAACTTCTGACATTTTTTACTGAAGCCAGAAAAACAGGCGATGGGTTACCAAAATAACTCTAGTTACAGATTGGTAGCCCCGATTTGAAATCCGACTTCTTGCTTGAAAAGCAGAAGAGTAGGGGAAGATTTTATATAGCAAACATTTTTTTCTTTAAAATGTTGGGAAAGGGGTCAAAACGGCAGTTGTTTGTGAAATTTTTAAAAACACAATGTAGTGCATTTAGTAAAACTGCTGTAACGTAAATTCCATACTGAATTAACCTTCTCCGCTTTTGACAAGCAGAGAAGTAGAGGAAGTTTTAATCCAAAATACTTTTGTCAAACTCTTTGGTTTAGTGGTCAAAATTATAGTTGTTTTGAATTGAATGAATTTGCTAACTTCTGACATTTTTTACTGAAGCCAGAAAAACAGGCGATGGGTTACCAAAATAACTCTAGTTACAGATTGGTAGCCCCGATTTGAAATCCGACTTCTTGCTTGAAAAGCAGAAGAGTAGGGGAAGATTGTATATAGCAAACATTTTTTTCTTTAAAATGTTGGGAAAGGGGTCAAAACTGCAGTTGTTTGTGAAATAAAAAAAAACACAATGTAGTGCATTTAGTAAAACTGCTGTAACGTAAATTCCATACTGAATTAACCTTCTCCGCTTTTGACAAGCAGAGAAGTAGAGGAAGTTTTAATCCAAAATACTTTTGTCAAACTCTTTGGTTTAGTGGTCAAAATGATAGTTGTTTTGAATTGAATGAATCTGCGAACTTCTGACATGTTTTACCGAAGCCAGAAAAACAGGCGATGGGTTACCAAAATAGCTCTAGTTACAGATTGGTAGCCCCGATTTGAAATCCGACTTCTTGCTTGAAAAGCAGAAGAGTAGGGGAAGATTTTATATAGCAAACATTTTTTTCTGTAAAATGTTGGGAAAGGGGTCAAAACTGCAGTTGTTTGTGAAAGTATAAAAACACAATGTAGTGCATTTAGTAAAACTACTGTAACGTAAATTCCATACTGAATAAACCTTCTCCGCATTTGACAAGCAGAGAAGTAGAGGAAGTTTTAATCCAATATACTTTTGTCAAACTCTTTGGTTTAGTGGTCAAAATGATAGTTGTTTTGAATTGAATGAATCTGCAAACTTCTGACATGTTTTACCGAAGCCAGAAAAACAGGCGATGGGTTACAAAAATAGCTCTAGTTACAGATTGGTAGCCCCGATTTGAAATCCGACTTCTTGCTTAAAAAGCAGAAGAGTAGGGGAAGATTTTATATAGCAAAAACAAATTGCTGTAAAATGTTGGGAAAGGGGTCAAAACGGCAGTTGTTTGTGAAAGTTTAAAAAACACATGGTAGTGCATTTAGTAAAACTACTGTAACGTAAATTCCATACTGAATAAACCCTCTCCGCATTTGACAAGCAGAGAAGTAGAGGAAGTTTTAATCCAATATACTTTTGTCAAACTCTTTGGTTTAGTGGTCAAAATGATAGTTGTTTTGAATTGAATGAATCTGCGAACTTCTGACATGTTTTACCGAAGCCAGAAAAACAGGCGATGGGTTACCAAAATAGCTCTAGTTACAGATTGGTAGCCCCGATTTGAAATCCGACTTCTTGCTTGAAAAGCAGAAGAGTAGGGGAAGATTTTATATAGCAAACATTTTTTTCTGTAAAATGTTGGGAAAGGGGTCAAAACTGCAGTTGTTTGTGAAAGTATAAAAACACAATGTAGTGCATTTAGTAAAACTACTGTAACGTAAATTCCATACTGAATAAACCTTCTCCGCATTTGACAAGCAGAGAAGTAGAGGAAGTTTTAATCCAATATACTTTTGTCAAACTCTTTGGTTTAGTGGTCAAAATGATAGTTGTTTTGAATTGAATGAATCTGCAAACTTCTGACATTTTTTACCGAAGCCAGAAAAACAGGCGAAGGGTTACAAAAATAGCTCTAGTTACAGATTGGTAGCCCCGATTTGAAATCCGATATCTTGCTTAAAAAGCAGAAGAGTAGGGGAAGATTTTATTTAGCAAACATGTTTTTCTGTAAAATGTTGGGAAAGGGGTCAAAACGGCAGTTGTTTGTGAAAGTTTAAAAAACACATGGTAGTGCATTTAGTAAAACTACTGTAACGTAAATTCCATACTGAATAAACCCTCTCCGCATTTGACAAGCAGAGAAGTAGAGGAAGTTTTAATCCAATATACTTTTGTCAAACTCTTTGGTTTAGTGGTCAAAATGATAGTTGTTTTGAATTGAATGAATCTGCAAACTTCTGACATGTTTTACCGAAGCCAGAAAAACAGGCGATGGGTTACAAAAATAGCTCTAGTTACAGATTGGTAGCCCCGATTTGAAATCCGACTTCTTGCTTGAAAAGCAGAAGAGTAGGGGAAGATTTTATATAGCAAACATTTTTTTCTTTAAAATGTTGGGAAAGGGGTCAAAACTGCAGTTGTTTGTGAAATTTAAAAAAACACAAAGTAGTGCATTTAGTAAAACTGCTGTAACGTAAATTCCATACTGAATTAACCTTCTCCGCTTTTGACAAGCAGAGAAGTAGAGGAAGTTTTAATCCAATATACTTTTGTCAAACTCTTTGGTTTAGTGGTCAAAATGATAGTTGTTTTGAATTGAATGAATCTGCAAACTTCTGACATGTTTTACCGAAGCCAGAAAAACAGGCGATGGGTTACAAAAATAGCTCTAGTTACAGATTGGTAGCCCCGATTTGAAATCCGACTTCGTACTTGAAAAGCAGAAGAGTAGGGGAAGATTTTATATAGCAAACATTTTTTTCTGTAAAATGTTGGGAAAGGGGTCAAAACGGCAGTTGTTTGTGAAATTTAAAAAAACACAAAGTAGTGCATTTAGTAAAACTGCTGTAACGTAAATTCCATACTGAATTAACCTTCTCCGCTTTTGACAAGCAGAGAAGTAGAGGAAGTTTTAATCCAATATACTTTTGTCAAACTCTTTGGTTTAGTGGTCAAAATGATAGTTGTTTTGAATTGAATGAATCTGCAAACTTCTGACATGTTTTACCGAAGCCAGAAAAACAGGCGATGGGTTACAAAAATAGCTCTAGTTACAGATTGGTAGCCCCGATTTGAAATCCGACTTCGTACTTGAAAAGCAGAAGAGTAGGGGAAGATTTTATATAGCAAACATTTTTTTCTGTAAAATGTTGGGAAAGGGGTCAAAACGGCAGTTGTTTGTGAAATTTTTAAAAACACAATGTAGTGCATTTAGTAAAACTGCTGTAACGTAAATTCCATACTGAATTAACCTTCTCCGCTTTTGACAAGCAGAGAAGTAGAGGAAGTTTTAATCCAAAATACTTTTGTCAAACTCTTTGGTTTAGTGGTCAAAATTATAGTTGTTTTGAATTGAATGAATTTGCTAACTTCTGACATTTTTTACTGAAGCCAGAAAAACAGGCGATGGGTTACCAAAATAACTCTAGTTACAGATTGGTAGCCCCGATTTGAAATCCGACTTCTTGCTTGAAAAGCAGAAGAGTAGGGGAAGATTTTATATAGCAAACATTTTTTTCTTTAAAATGTTGGGAAAGGGGTCAAAACTGCAGTTGTTTGTGAAAGTTTAAAAAACACAATGTAGTGCATTGAGTAAAACTGCTGTAACGTAAATTCCATACTGAATAAACCTTCTCCGCTTTTGACAAGCAGAGAAGTAGAGGAAGTTTTAATCCAAAATACTTTTGTCAAACTCTTCGGTTTAGTGGTCAAAATGATAGTTGTTTTGAATTGAATGAATCTGCGAACTTCTGACATGTTTTACTGAAGCCAGAAAAACAGGCGATGGGTTACCAAAATAGCTCTAGTTACAGATTGGTAGCCCCGATTTGAAATCCGACTTCGTACTTGAAAAGCAGAAGAGTAGGGGAAGATTTTATATAGCAAACATTTTTTTCTGTAAAATGTTGGGAAAGGGGTCAAAACGGCAGTTGTTTGTGAAATTTTTAAAAACACAATGTAGTGCATTTAGTAAAACTGCTGTAACGTAAATTCCATACTGAATTAACCTTCTCCGCTTTTGACAAGCAGAGAAGTAGAGGAAGTTTTAATCCAAAATACTTTTGTCAAACTCTTTGGTTTAGTGGTCAAAATTATAGTTGTTTTGAATTGAATGAATTTGCTAACTTCTGACATTTTTTAATGAAGCCAGAAAAACAGGCGAAGGGTTACAAAAATAGCTCTAGTTACAGATTGGTAGACCCGATTTGAAATCCGACTTGTTGCTTGAAAAGCAGAAGAGTAGGGGTAGATTTTATATAGAAAACATTGTTTTCTGTAAAATGTTGGGAAAGGGGTCAAAACTGCAGTTGTTTGTGAAAGTTAAAAAAAACACAATGTAGTGCATTTAGTAAAACTGCTGTAACGTAAATTCCATACTGAATTAACCTTCTCCGCTTTTGACAAGCAGAGAAGTAGAGGAAGTTTTAATCCAAAATACTTTTGTCAAACTCTTTGGTTTAGTGGTCAAAATGATAGTTGTTTTGAATTGAATGAATCTGCGAACTTCTGACATGTTTTACCGAAGCCAGAAAAACAGGCGATGGGTTACCAAAATAGCTCTAGTTACAGATTGGTAGCCCCGATTTGAAATCCGACTTCTTGCTTGAAAAGCAGAAGAGTAGGGGAAGATTTTATATAGCAAACATTTTTTTCTGTAAAATGTTGGGAAAGGGGTCAAAACTGCAGTTGTTTGTGAAAGTATAAAAACACAATGTAGTGCATTTAGTAAAACTACTGTAACGTAAATTCCATACTGAATAAACCCTCTCCGCATTTGACAAGCAGAGAAGTAGAGGAAGTTTTAATCCAATATACTTTTGTCAAACTCTTTGGTTTAGTGGTCAAAATGATAGTTGTTTTGAATTGAATGAATCTGCAAACTTCTGACATGTTTTACCGAAGCCAGAAAAACAGGCGATGGGTTACAAAAATAGCTCTAGTTACAGATTGGTAGCCCCGATTTGAAATCCGACTTCTTGCTTGAAAAGCAGAAGAGTAGGGGAAGATTTTATATAGCAAACATTTTTTTCTTTAAAATGTTGGGAAAGGGGTCAAAACTGCAGTTGTTTGTGAAATTTAAAAAAACACAAAGTAGTGCATTTAGTAAAACTGCTGTAACGTAAATTCCATACTGAATTAACCTTCTCCGCTTTTGACAAGCAGAGAAGTAGAGGAAGTTTTAATCCAAAATACTTTTGTCAAACTCTTTGGTTTAGTGGTCAAAATGATAGTTGTTTTGAATTGAATGAATCTGCAAACTTCTGACATGTTTTACCGAAGCCAGAAAAACAGGCGATGGGTTACAAAAATAGCTCTAGTTACAGATTGGTAGCCCCGATTTGAAATCCGACTTCGTACTTGAAAAGCAGAAGAGTAGGGGAAGATTTTATATAGCAAACATTTTTTTCTGTAAAATGTTGGGAAAGGGGTCAAAACGGCAGTTGTTTGTGAAATTTTTAAAAACACAATGTAGTGCATTTAGTAAAACTGCTGTAACGTAAATTCCATACTGAATTAACCTTCTCCGCTTTTGACAAGCAGAGAAGTAGAGGAAGTTTTAATCCAAAATACTTTTGTCAAACTCTTTGGTTTAGTGGTCAAAATTATAGTTGTTTTGAATTGAATGAATTTGCTAACTTCTGACATTTTTTACTGAAGCCAGAAAAACAGGCGATGGGTTACCAAAATAACTCTAGTTACAGATTGGTAGCCCCGATTTGAAATCCGACTTCTTGCTTGAAAAGCAGAAGAGTAGGGGAAGATTTTATATAGCAAACATTTTTTTCTTTAAAATGTTGGGAAAGGGGTCAAAACTGCAGTTGTTTGTGAAAGTTTAAAAAACACAATGTAGTGCATTGAGTAAAACTGCTGTAACGTAAATTCCATACTGAATAAACCTTCTCCGCTTTTGACAAGCAGAGAAGTAGAGGAAGTTTTAATCCAAAATACTTTTGTCAAACTCTTCGGTTTAGTGGTCAAAATGATAGTTGTTTTGAATTGAATGAATCTGCGAACTTCTGACATGTTTTACTGAAGCCAGAAAAACAGGCGATGGGTTACCAAAATAGCTCTAGTTACAGATTGGTAGCCCCGATTTGAAATCCGACTTCGTACTTGAAAAGCAGAAGAGTAGGGGAAGATTTTATATAGCAAACATTTTTTTCTGTAAAATGTTGGGAAAGGGGTCAAAACGGCAGTTGTTTGTGAAATTTTTAAAAACACAATGTAGTGCATTTAGTAAAACTGCTGTAACGTAAATTCCATACTGAATTAACCTTCTCCGCTTTTGACAAGCAGAGAAGTAGAGGAAGTTTTAATCCAAAATACTTTTGTCAAACTCTTTGGTTTAGTGGTCAAAATTATAGTTGTTTTGAATTGAATGAATTTGCTAACTTCTGACATTTTTTACTGAAGCCAGAAAAACAGGCGATGGGTTACCAAAATAACTCTAGTTACAGATTGGTAGCCCCGATTTGAAATCCGACTTCTTGCTTGAAAAGCAGAAGAGTAGGGGAAGATTGTATATAGCAAACATTTTTTTCTTTAAAATGTTGGGAAAGGGGTCAAAACTGCAGTTGTTTGTGAAATAAAAAAAAACACAATGTAGTGCATTTAGTAAAACTGCTGTAACGTAAATTCCATACTGAATTAACCTTCTCCGCTTTTGACAAGCAGAGAAGTAGAGGAAGTTTTAATCCAAAATACTTTTGTCAAACTCTTTGGTTTAGTGGTCAAAATGATAGTTGTTTTGAATTGAATGAATCTGCGAACTTCTGACATGTTTTACCGAAGCCAGAAAAACAGGCGATGGGTTACCAAAATGGCTCTAGTTACAGATTGGTAGCCCCGATTTGAAATCCGACTTCTTGCTTGAAAAGCAGAAGAGTAGGGGAAGATTTTATATAGCAAACATTTTTTTCTGTAAAATGTTGGGAAAGGGGTCAAAACTGCAGTTGTTTGTGAAAGTATAAAAACACAATGTAGTGCATTTAGTAAAACTACTGTAACGTAAATTCCATACTGAATAAACCTTCTCCGCATTTGACAAGCAGAGAAGTAGAGGAAGTTTTAATCCAATATACTTTTGTCAAACTCTTTGGTTTAGTGGTCAAAATGATAGTTGTTTTGAATTGAATGAATCTGCAAACTTCTGACATGTTTTACCGAAGCCAGAAAAACAGGCGATGGGTTACAAAAATAGCTCTAGTTACAGATTGGTAGCCCCGATTTGAAATCCGACTTCTTGCTTAAAAAGCAGAAGAGTAGGGGAAGATTTTATATAGCAAAAACAAATTGCTGTAAAATGTTGGGAAAGGGGTCAAAACGGCAGTTGTTTGTGAAAGTTTAAAAAACACATGGTAGTGCATTTAGTAAAACTACTGTAACGTAAATTCCATACTGAATAAACCCTCTCCGCATTTGACAAGCAGAGAAGTAGAGGAAGTTTTAATCCAATATACTTTTGTCAAACTCTTTGGTTTAGTGGTCAAAATGATAGTTGTTTTGAATTGAATGAATCTGCAAACTTCTGACATGTTTTACCGAAGCCAGAAAAACAGGCGATGGGTTACAAAAATAGCTGTAGTTACAGATTGGTAGCCCCGATTTGAAATCCGACTTCTTGCTTGAAAAGCAGAAGAGTAGGGGAAGATTGTATATAGCAAACATTTTTTTCTTTAAAATGTTGGGAAAGGGGTCAAAACTGCAGTTGTTTGTGAAATAAAAAAAAACACAATGTAGTGCATTTAGTAAAACTGCTGTAACGTAAATTCCATACTGAATTAACCTTCTCCGCTTTTGACAAGCAGAGAAGTAGAGGAAGTTTTAATCCAAAATACTTTTGTCAAACTCTTTGGTTTAGTGGTCAAAATGATAGTTGTTTTGAATTGAATGAATCTGCGAACTTCTGACATGTTTTACCGAAGCCAGGAAAACAGGCGATGGGTTACCAAAATAGCTCTAGTTACAGATTGGTAGCCCCGATTTGAAATCCGACTTCTTGCTTGAAAAGCAGAAGAGTAGGGGAAGATTTTATATAGCAAACATTTTTTTCTGTAAAATGTTGGGAAAGGGGTCAAAACTGCAGTTGTTTGTGAAAGTATAAAAACACAATGTAGTGCATTTAGTAAAACTACTGTAACGTAAATTCCATACTGAATAAACCTTCTCCGCATTTGACAAGCAGAGAAGTAGAGGAAGTTTTAATCCAATATACTTTTGTCAAACTCTTTGGTTTAGTGGTCAAAATGATAGTTGTTTTGAATTGAATGAATCTGCAAACTTCTGACATGTTTTACCGAAGCCAGAAAAACAGGCGATGGGTTACAAAAATAGCTCTAGTTACAGATTGGTAGCCCCGATTTGAAATCCGACTTCTTGCTTAAAAAGCAGAAGAGTAGGGGAAGATTTTATATAGCAAAAACAAATTGCTGTAAAATGTTGGGAAAGGGGTCAAAACGGCAGTTGTTTGTGAAAGTTTAAAAAACACATGGTAGTGCATTTAGTAAAACTACTGTAACGTAAATTCCATACTGAATAAACCCTCTCCGCATTTGACAAGCAGAGAAGTAGAGGAAGTTTTAATCCAATATACTTTTGTCAAACTCTTTGGTTTAGTGGTCAAAATGATAGTTGTTTTGAATTGAATGAATCTGCAAACTTCTGACATGTTTTACCGAAGCCAGAAAAACAGGCGATGGGTTACAAAAATAGCTCTAGTTACAGATTGGTAGCCCCGATTTGAAATCCGACTTCTTGCTTGAAAAGCAGAAGAGTAGGGGAAGATTTTATATAGCAAACATTTTTTTCTTTAAAATGTTGGGAAAGGGGTCAAAACTGCAGTTGTTTGTGAAATTTAAAAAAACACAAAGTAGTGCATTTAGTAAAACTGCTGTAACGTAAATTCCATACTGAATTAACCTTCTCCGCTTTTGACAAGCAGAGAAGTAGAGGAAGTTTTAATCCAAAATACTTTTGTCAAACTCTTCGGTTTATTGGTCAAAATGATAGTTGTTTTGAATTGAATGAATCTGCTAACTTCTGACATGTTTTACTGAAGCCAGAAAAACAGGCGATGGGTTACCAAAATAGCTCTAGTTACAGATTGGTAGCCCCGATTTGAAATCCGACTTCGTACTTGAAAAGCAAAAGAGTAGGGGAAGATTTTATATAGCAAACATTTTTTTCTGTAAAATGTTGGGAAAGGGGTCAAAACGGCAGTTGTTTGTGAAAGTATAAAAACACAATGTAGTGCATTTAGTAAAACTACTGTAACGTAAATTCCATACTGAATAAACCTTCTCCGCATTTGACAAGCAGAGAAGTAGAGGAAGTTTTAATCCAATATACTTTTGTCAAACTCTTTGGTTTAGTGGTCAAAATGATAGTTGTTTTGAATTGAATGAATCTGCAAACTTCTGACATGTTTTACCGAAGCCAGAAAAACAGGCGATGGGTTACAAAAATAGCTCTAGTTACAGATTGGTAGCCCCGATTTGAAATCCGACTTCTTGCTTAAAAAGCAGAAGAGTAGGGGAAGATTTTATATAGCAAAAACAAATTGCTGTAAAATGTTGGGAAAGGCGTCAAAACGGCAGTTGTTTGTGAAAGTTTAAAAAACACATGGTAGTGCATTTAGTAAAACTACTGTAACGTAAATTCCATACTGAATAAACCCTCTCCGCATTTGACAAGCAGAGAAGTAGAGGAAGTTTTAATCCAATATACTTTTGTCAAACTCTTTGGTTTAGTGGTCAAAATGATAGTTGTTTTGAATTGAATGAATCTGCAAACTTCTGACATGTTTTACCGAAGCCAGAAAAACAGGCGATGGGTTACAAAAATAGCTCTAGTTACAGATTGGTAGCCCCGATTTGAAATCCGACTTCTTGCTTGAAAAGCAGAAGAGTAGGGGAAGATTTTATATAGCAAACATTTTTTTCTGTAAAATGTTGGGAAAGGGGTCAAAACGGCAGTTGTTTGTGAAATTTTTAAAAACACAATGTAGTGCATTTAGTAAAACTGCTGTAACGTAAATTCCATACTGAATTAACCTTCTCCGCTTTTGACAAGCAGAGAAGTAGAGGAAGTTTTAATCCAAAATACTTTTGTCAAACTCTTTGGTTTAGTGGTCAAAATGATAGTTGTTTTGAATTGAATGAATCTGCGAACTTCTGACATGTTTTACCGAAGCCAGAAAAACAGGCGATGGGTTACCAAAATAGCTCTAGTTACAGATTGGTAGCCCCGATTTGAAATCCGACTTCTTGCTTGAAAAGCAGAAGAGTAGGGGAACATTTTATGTAGCAAAAAAAAGAAATCTGTAAAATGTTGGGAAAGGGGTCAAAACGGCAGTTGTTTGTGAAAGTTTAAAAAAACACATGGTAGTGCATTTAGTAAAACTGCTGTAACGTAAATTCCATACTGAATAAACCTTCTCCGCATTTGACAAGCAGAGAAGTAGAGGAAGTTTTAATCCAATATACTTTTGTCAAACTCTTTGGTTTAGTGGTCAAAATGATAGTTGTTTTGAATTGAATGAATCTGCAAACTTCTGACATGTTTTACCGAAGCCAGAAAAACAGGCGATGGGTTACAAAAATAGCTCTAGTTACAGATTGGTAGCCCCGATTTGAAATCCGACTTCTTGCTTGAAAAGCAGAAGAGTAGGGGAAGATTTTATATAGCAAACATTTTTTTCTTTAAAATGTTGGGAAAGGGGTCAAAACTGCAGTTGTTTGTGAAATTTAAAAAAACACAATGTAGTGCATTTAGTAAAACTGCTGTAACGTAAATTCCATACTGAATTAACCTTCTCCGCTTTTGACAAGCAGAGAAGTAGAGGAAGTTTTAATCCAAAATACTTTTGTCAAACTCTTTGGTTTAGTGGTCAAAATGATAGTTGTTTTGAATTGAATGAATCTGCGAACTTCTGACATGTTTTACCGAAGCCAGAAAAACAGGCGATGGGTTACCAAAATAGCTCTAGTTACAGATTGGTAGCCCCGATTTGAAATCCGACTTCTTGCTTGAAAAGCAGAAGAGTAGGGGAACATTTTATATAGCAAACATTTTTTTCTGTAAAATGTTGGGAAAGGGGTCAAAACGGCAGTTGTTTGTGAAAGTTTAAAAAACACATGGTAGTGCATTTAGTAAAACTGCTGTAACGTAAATTCCATACTGAATAAACCTTCTCCGCATTTGACAAGCAGAGAAGTAGAGGAAGTTTTAATCCAATATACTTTTGTCAAACTCTTTGGTTTAGTGGTCAAAATGATAGTTGTTTTGAATTGAATGAATCTGCAAACTTCTGACATGTTTTACCGAAGCCAGAAAAACAGGCGATGGGTTACAAAAATAGCTCTAGTTACAGATTGGTAGCCCCGATTTGAAATCCGACTTCTTGCTTAAAAAGCAGAAGAGTAGGGGAAGATTTTAAATAGCAAAAATGTTTTGCTGTAAAATGTTGGGAAAGGGGTCAAAACGGCAGTTGTTTGTGAAAGTTTGAAAAACACAATGTAGTGCATTGAGTAAAACTGCTGTAACGTAAATTCCATACTGAATAAACCTTCTCCGCTTTTGACAAGCAGAGAAGTAGAGTAAGTTTTAATCCAAAATACTTTTGTCAAACTCTTCGGTTTAGTGGTCAAAATGATAGTTGTTTTGAATTGAATGAATCTGCAAACTTCTGACATGTTTTACCGAAGCCAGAAAAACAGGCGATGGGTTACAAAAATAGCTCTAGTTACAGATTGGTAGCCCCGATTTGAAATCCGACTTCGTACTTGAAAAGCAGAAGAGTAGGGGAAGATTTTATATAGCAAACATTTTTTGCTGTAAAATGTTGGGAAAGGGGTCAAAACGGCAGTTGTTTGTGAAAGTTTAAAAAACACAATGTAGTGCATTTAGTAAAACTGCTGTAACGTAAATTCCATACTGAATTAACCTTCTCCGCTTTTGACAAGCAGAGAAGTAGAGGAAGTTTTAATCCAAAATACTTTTGTCAAACTCTTTGGTTTAGTGGTCAAAATGATAGTTGTTTTGAATTGAATGAATCTGCGAACTTCTGACATGTTTTACCGAAGCCAGAAAAACAGGCGATGGGTTACAAAAATAGCTCTAGTTACAGATTGGTAACTCCCGATTTGATATCCGACTTCGTACTTGAAAAGCAGAAGAGTAGGGGAAGATTTTATATAGCAAACATTTTTTGCTGTAAAATGTTGGGAAAGGGGTCAAAACGGCAGTTGTTTGTGAAAGTTTAAAAAACACAATGTAGTGCATTTAGTAAAACTGCTGTAACGTAAATTCCATACTGAATTAACCTTCTCCGCTTTTGACAAGCAGAGAAGTAGAGGAAGTTTTAATCCAAAATACTTTTGTCAAACTCTTTGGTTTAGTGGTCAAAATGATAGTTGTTTTGAATTGAATGAATCTGCGAACTTCTGACATGTTTTACCGAAGCCAGAAAAACAGGCGATGGGTTACAAAAATAGCTCTAGTTACAGATTGGTAACTCCCGATTTGAAATCCGACTTCGTACTTGAAAAGCAGAAGAGTAGGGGAAGATTTTATATAGCAAACATGTTTTTCTGTAAAATGTTGGGAACGGGGTCAAAACGGCAGTTGTTTGTGAAAGTTTAAAAAACACATGGTAATGTATTTAGTAAAACTGCTGTAACGTAAGTTCCATACTGAATAAACCTTCTCCGCATTTGACAAGCAGAGAAGTTAGAGGAAGTTTTAATCCAATATATTTTTGTCAAACTCTTTGGTTTAGTGGTCAAAATGATAGTTGTTTTGAATTGAATGAATCTGCTAACTTCTGACATTTTTTACCGAAGCCAGAAAAACAGGCGAAGGGTTACAAAAATAGCTCTAGTTACAGATTGGTAGCCCCGATTTGAATTCCGACGACTTGCGTGAAAAGCAGAAGAGTAGGGGAAGATTTTATATAGCAAACATTTTTTTCTGTAAAATGTTGGGAAAGGGGTCAAAACGGCAGTTGTTTGTGAAATTTTTAAAAACACAATGTAGTGCATTTAGTAAAACTGCTGTAACGTAAATTCCATACTGAATTAACCTTCTCCGCATTTGACAAGCAGAGAAGTTAGAGGAAGTTTTAATCCAATATATTTTTGTCAAACTCTTTGGTTTAGTGGTCAAAATGATAGTTGTTTTGAATTGAATGAATCTGCGAACTTCTGACATTTTTTACCGAAGCCAGAAAAACAGGCGATGGGTTACAAAAATAGCTCTAGTTACAGATTGGTAGCCCCGATTTGAATTCCGACTTCGTGCTTGAAAAGCAGAAGAGTAGGGGAAGATTTTATATAGCAAACATGTTTTGCTGTAAAATGTTGGGAAAGGGGTCAAAACGGCAGTTGTTTGTGAAAGTTTAAAAAACACAATGTAGTGCATTTAGTAAAACTGCTGTAACGTAAATTCCATACTGAATTAACCTTCTCCGCTTTTGACAAGCAGAGAAGTAGAGGAAGTTTTAATCCAAAATACTTTTGTCAAACTCTTTGGTTTAGTGGTCAAAATGATAGTTGTTTTGAATTGAATGAATCTGCGAACTTCTGACATGTTTTACCGAAGCCAGAAAAACAGGCGATGGGTTACAAAAATAGCTCTAGTTACAGATTGGTAACTCCCGATTTGAAATCCGACTTCGTACTTGAAAAGCAGAAGAGTAGGGGAAGATTTTATATAGCAAACATTTTTTGCTGTAAAATGTTGGGAAAGGGGTCAAAACGGCAGTTGTTTGTGAAAGTTTAAAAAACACAATGTAGTGCATTTAGTAAAACTGCTGTAACGTAAATTCCATACTGAATTAACCTTCTCCGCTTTTGACAAGCAGAGAAGTAGAGGAAGTTTTAATCCAAAATACTTTTGTCAAACTCTTTGGTTTAGTGGTCAAAATGATAGTTGTTTTGAATTGAATGAATCTGCTAACTTCTGACATTTTTTACCGAAGCCAGAAAAACAGGCGACGGGTTACAAAAATAGCTCTAGTTACAGATTGGTAGCCCCGATTTGAATTCCGACGAATTGCTTGAAAAGCAGAAGAGTAGGGGAAGATTTTATATAGCAAACATGTTTTTCTGTAAAATGTTGGGAAAGGGGTCAAAACGGCAGTTGTTTGTGAAAGTTTAAAAAACACATGGTAATGTATTTAGTAAAACTGCTGTAACGTAAGTTCCATACTGAATAAACCTTCTCCGCATTTGACAAGCAGAGAAGTTAGAGGAAGTTTTAATCCAATATATTTTTGTCAAACTCTTTGGTTTAGTGGTCAAAATGATAGTTGTTTTGAATTGAATGAATCTGCTAACTTCTGTATTTTTTACCGAAGCCAGAAAAACAGGCGAAGGGTTACAAAAATAGCTCTAGTTACAGATTGGTAGCCCCGATTTGAATTCCGACGACTTGCGTGAAAAGCAGAAGAGTAGGGGAAGATTTTATATAGCAAACATGTTTTTCTGTAAAATGTTGGGAAAGGGGTCAAAACGGCAGTTGTTTGTGAAAGTTTAAAAAACACATGGTAATGTATTTAGTAAAACTGCTGTAACGTAAGTTCCATACTGAATAAACCTTCTCCGCATTTGACAAGCAGAGAAGTTAGAGGAAGTTTTAATCCAATATATTTTTGTCAAACTCTTTGGTTTAGTGGTCAAAATGATAGTTGTTTTGAATTGAATGAATCTGCTAACTTCTGACATTTTTTACCGAAGCCAGAAAAACAGGCGAAGGGTTACAAAAATAGCTCTAGTTACAGATTGGTAGCCCCGATTTGAATTCCGACGACTTGCGTGAAAAGCAGAAGAGTAGGGGAAGATTTTATATAGCAAACATGTTTTTCTGTAAAATGTTGGGAAAGGGGTCAAAACGGCAGTTGTTTGTGAAAGTTTAAAAAACACATGGTAATGTATTTAGTAAAACTGCTGTAACGTAAGTTCCATACTGAATAAACCTTCTCCGCATTTGACAAGCAGAGAAGTTAGAGGAAGTTTTAATCCAATATATTTTTGTCAAACTCTTTGGTTTAGTGGTCAAAATGATAGTTGTTTTGAATTGAATGAATCTGCTAACTTCTGACATTTTTTACCGAAGCCAGAAAAACAGGCGAAGGGTTACAAAAATAGCTCTAGTTACAGATTGGTAGCCCCGATTTGAATTCCGACGACTTGCTTGAAAAGCAGAAGAGTAGGGGAAGATTTTATATAGCAAACATTTTTTTCTGTAAAATGTTGGGAAAGGGGTCAAAACGGCAGTTGTTTGTGAAAGTTTAAAAAACACAATGTAGTGCATTTAGTAAAACTGCTGTAACGTAAATTCCATACTGAATTAACCTTCTCCGCTTTTGACAAGCAGAGAAGTAGAGGAAGTTTTAATCCAAAATACTTTTGTCAAACTCTTTGGTTTAGTGGTCAAAATGATAGTTGTTTTGAATTGAATGAATCTGCGAACTTCTGACATGTTTTACCGAAGCCAGAAAAACAGGCGATGGGTTACAAAAATAGCTCTAGTTACAGATTGGTAACTCCCGATTTGAAATCCGACTTCGTACTTGAAAAGCAGAAGAGTAGGGGAAGATTTTATATAGCAAACATTTTTTGCTGTAAAATGTTGGGAAAGGGGTCAAAACGGCAGTTGTTTGTGAAAGTTTAAAAAACACAATGTAGTGCATTTAGTAAAACTGCTGTAACGTAAATTCCATACTGAATTAACCTTCTCCGCTTTTGACAAGCAGAGAAGTAGAGGAAGTTTTAATCCAAAATACTTTTGTCAAACTCTTTGGTTTAGTGGTCAAAATGATAGTTGTTTTGAATTGAATGAATCTGCGAACTTCTGACATGTTTTACCGAAGCCAGAAAAACAGGCGATGGGTTACAAAAATAGCTCTAGTTACAGATTGGTAACTCCCGATTTGAAATCCGACTTCGTACTTGAAAAGCAGAAGAGTAGGGGAAGATTTTATATAGCAAACATTTTTTGCTGTAAAATGTTGGGAAAGGGGTCAAAACGGCAGTTGTTTGTGAAAGTTTAAAAAACACAATGTAGTGCATTTAGTAAAACTGCTGTAACGTAAATTCCATACTGAATTAACCTTCTCCGCTTTTGACAAGCAGAGAAGTAGAGGAAGTTTTAATCCAAAATACTTTTGTCAAACTCTTTGGTTTAGTGGTCAAAATGATAGTTGTTTTGAATTGAATGAATCTGCGAACTTCTGACATGTTTTACCGAAGCCAGAAAAACAGGCGATGGGTTACAAAAATAGCTCTAGTTACAGATTGGTAACTCCCGATTTGAAATCCGACTTCGTACTTGAAAAGCAGAAGAGTAGGGGAAGATTTTATATAGCAAACATGTTTTTCTGTAAAATGTTGGGAAAGGGGTCAAAACGGCAGTTGTTTGTGAAAGTTTAAAAAACACATGGTAATGTATTTAGTAAAACTGCTGTAACGTAAATTCCATACTGAATAAACCTTCTCCGCATTTGACAAGCAGAGAAGTTAGAGGAAGTTTTAATCCAATATATTTTTGTCAAACTCTTTGGTTTAGTGGTCAAAATGATAGTTGTTTTGAATTGAATGAATCTGCTAACTTCTGACATTTTTTACCGAAGCCAGAAAAACAGGCGAAGGGTTACAAAAATAGCTCTAGTTACAGATTGGTAGCCCCGATTTGAATTCCGACGACTTGCGTGAAAAGCAGAAGAGTAGGGGAAGATTTTATATAGCAAACATGTTTTTCTGTAAAATGTTGGGAAAGGGGTCAAAACGGCAGTTGTTTGTGAAAGTTTAAAAAACACATGGTAATGTATTTAGTAAAACTGCTGTAACGTAAGTTCCATACTGAATAAACCTTCTCCGCATTTGACAAGCAGAGAAGTTAGAGGAAGTTTTAATCCAATATATTTTTGTCAAACTCTTTGGTTTAGTGGTCAAAATGATAGTTGTTTTGAATTGAATGAATCTGCTAACTTCTGACATTTTTTACCGAAGCCAGAAAAACAGGCGAAGGGTTACAAAAATAGCTCTAGTTACAGATTGGTAGCCCCGATTTGAATTCCGACGACTTGCTTGAAAAGCAGAAGAGTAGGGGAAGATTTTAAATAGCAAACATTTTTTTCTGTAAAATGTTGGGAAAGGGGTCAAAACGGCAGTTGTTTGTGAAATTTTTAAAAACACAATGTAGTGCATTTAGTAAAACTGCTGTAACGTAAATTCCATACTGAATTAACCTTCTCCGCTTTTGACAAGCAGAGAAGTAGAGGAAGTTTTAATCCAAAATACTTTTGTCAAACTCTTTGGTTTAGTGGTCAAAATGATAGTTGTTTTGAATTGAATGAATCTGCGAACTTCTGACATGTTTTACCGAAGCCAGAAAAACAGGCGATGGGTTACAAAAATAGCTCTAGTTACAGATTGGTAACTCCCGATTTGAAATCCGACTTCGTACTTGAAAAGCAGAAGAGTAGGGGAAGATTTTATATAGCAAACATTTTTTGCTGTAAAATGTTGGGAAAGGGGTCAAAACGGCAGTTGTTTGTGAAAGTTTAAAAAACACAATGTAGTGCATTTAGTAAAACTGCTGTAACGTAAATTCCATACTGAATTAACCTTCTCCGCTTTTGACAAGCAGAGAAGTAGAGGAAGTTTTAATCCAAAATACTTTTGTCAAACTCTTTGGTTTAGTGGTCAAAATGATAGTTGTTTTGAATTGAATGAATCTGCGAACTTCTGACATGTTTTACCGAAGCCAGAAAAACAGGCGATGGGTTACAAAAATAGCTCTAGTTACAGATTGGTAACTCCCGATTTGAAATCCGACTTCGTACTTGAAAAGCAGAAGAGTAGGGGAAGATTTTATATAGCAAACATTTTTTGCTGTAAAATGTTGGGAAAGGGGTCAAAACGGCAGTTGTTTGTGAAAGTTTAAAAAACACAAGGTAATGTATTTAGTAAAACTGCTGTAACGTAAGTTCCATACTGAATAAACCTTCTCCGCATTTGACAAGCAGAGAAGTTAGAGGAAGTTTTAATCCAATATATTTTTGTCAAACTCTTTGGTTTAGTGGTCAAAATGATAGTTGTTTTGAATTGAATGAATCTGCTAACTTCTGACATTTTTTACCGAAGCCAGAAAAACAGGCGAAGGGTTACAAAAATAGCTCTAGTTACAGATTGGTAGCCCCGATTTGAATTCCGACGACTTGCGTGAAAAGCAGAAGAGTAGGGGAAGATTTTATATAGCAAACATGTTTTTCTGTAAAATGTTGGGAAAGGGGTCAAAACGGCAGTTGTTTGTGAAAGTTTAAAAAACACATGGTAATGTATTTAGTAAAACTGCTGTAACGTAAGTTCCATACTGAATAAACCTTCTCCGCATTTGACAAGCAGAGAAGTTAGAGGAAGTTTTAATCCAATATATTTTTGTCAAACTCTTTGGTTTAGTGGTCAAAATGATAGTTGTTTTGAATTGAATGAATCTGCTAACTTCTGACATTTTTTACCGAAGCCAGAAAAACAGGCGAAGGGTTACAAAAATAGCTCTAGTTACAGATTGGTAGCCCCGATTTGAATTCCGACGACTTGCTTGAAAAGCAGAAGAGTAGGGGAAGATTTTATATAGCAAACATGTTTTTCTGTAAAATGTTGGGAAAGGGGTCAAAACGGCAGTTGTTTGTGAAAGTTTAAAAAACACATGGTAATGTATTTAGTAAAACTGCTGTAACGTAAGTTCCATACTGAATAAACCTTCTCCGCATTTGACAAGCAGAGAAGTTAGAGGAAGTTTTAATCCAATATATTTTTGTCAAACTCTTTGGTTTAGTGGTCAAAATGATAGTTGTTTTGAATTGAATGAATCTGCTAACTTCTGACATTTTTTACCGAAGCCAGAAAAACAGGCGAAGGGTTACAAAAATAGCTCTAGTTACAGATTGGTAGCCCCGATTTGAATTCCGACGACTTGCTTGAAAAGCAGAAGAGTAGGGGAAGATTTTATATAGCAAACATTTTTTTCTGTAAAATGTTGGGAAAGGGGTCAAAACGGCAGTTGTTTGTGAAATTTTTAAAAACACAATGTAGTGCATTTAGTAAAACTGCTGTAACGTAAATTCCATACTGAATTAACCTTCTCCGCTTTTGACAAGCAGAGAAGTAGAGGAAGTTTTAATCCAAAATACTTTTGTCAAACTCTTTGGTTTAGTGGTCAAAATGATAGTTGTTTTGAATTGAATGAATCTGCGAACTTCTGACATGTTTTACCGAAGCCAGAAAAACAGGCGATGGGTTACAAAAATAGCTCTAGTTACAGATTGGTAACTCCCGATTTGAAATCCGACTTCGTACTTGAAAAGCAGAAGAGTAGGGGAAGATTTTATATAGCAAACATTTTTTGCTGTAAAATGTTGGGAAAGGGGTCAAAACGGCAGTTGTTTGTGAAAGTTTAAAAAACACAATGTAGTGCATTTAGTAAAACTGCTGTAACGTAAATTCCATACTGAATTAACCTTCTCCGCTTTTGACAAGCAGAGAAGTAGAGGAAGTTTTAATCCAAAATACTTTTGTCAAACTCTTTGGTTTAGTGGTCAAAATGATAGTTGTTTTGAATTGAATGAATCTGCGAACTTCTGACATGTTTTACCGAAGCCAGAAAAACAGGCGATGGGTTACAAAAATAGCTCTAGTTACAGATTGGTAACTCCCGATTTGAAATCCGACTTCGTACTTGAAAAGCAGAAGAGTAGGGGAAGATTTTATATAGCAAACATTTTTTGCTGTAAAATGTTGGGAAAGGGGTCAAAACGGCAGTTGTTTGTGAAAGTTTAAAAAACACAATGTAGTGCATTTAGTAAAACTGCTGTAACGTAAATTCCATACTGAATTAACCTTCTCCGCTTTTGACAAGCAGAGAAGTAGAGGAAGTTTTAATCCAAAATACTTTTGTCAAACTCTTTGGTTTAGTGGTCAAAATGATAGTTGTTTTGAATTGAATGAATCTGCGAACTTCTGACATGTTTTACCGAAGCCAGAAAAACAGGCGATGGGTTACAAAAATAGCTCTAGTTACAGATTGGTAACTCCCGATTTGAAATCCGACTTCGTACTTGAAAAGCAGAAGAGTAGGGGAAGATTTTATATAGCAAACATGTTTTTCTGTAAAATGTTGGGAAAGGGGTCAAAACGGCAGTTGTTTGTGAAAGTTTAAAAAACACATGGTAATGTATTTAGTAAAACTGCTGTAACGTAAATTCCATACTGAATAAACCTTCTCCGCATTTGACAAGCAGAGAAGTTAGAGGAAGTTTTAATCCAATATATTTTTGTCAAACTCTTTGGTTTAGTGGTCAAAATGATAGTTGTTTTGAATTGAATGAATCTGCTAACTTCTGACATTTTTTACCGAAGCCAGAAAAACAGGCGAAGGGTTACAAAAATAGCTCTAGTTACAGATTGGTAGCCCCGATTTGAATTCCGACGACTTGCTTGAAAAGCAGAAGAGTAGGGGAAGATTTTATATAGCAAACATGTTTTTCTGTAAAATGTTGGGAAAGGGGTCAAAACGGCAGTTGTTTGTGAAAGTTTAAAAAACACATGGTAATGTATTTAGTAAAACTGCTGTAACGTAAGTTCCATACTGAATAAACCTTCTCCGCATTTGACAAGCAGAGAAGTTAGAGGAAGTTTTAATCCAATATATTTTTGTCAAACTCTTTGGTTTAGTGGTCAAAATGATAGTTGTTTTGAATTGAATGAATCTGCTAACTTCTGACATTTTTTACCGAAGCCAGAAAAACAGGCGAAGGGTTACAAAAATAGCTCTAGTTACAGATTGGTAGCCCCGATTTGAATTCCGACGACTTGCTTGAAAAGCAGAAGAGTAGGGGAAGATTTTAAATAGCAAACATTTTTTTCTGTAAAATGTTGGGAAAGGGGTCAAAACGGCAGTTGTTTGTGAAATTTTTAAAAACACAATGTAGTGCATTTAGTAAAACTGCTGTAACGTAAATTCCATACTGAATTAACCTTCTCCGCTTTTGACAAGCAGAGAAGTAGAGGAAGTTTTAATCCAAAATACTTTTGTCAAACTCTTTGGTTTAGTGGTCAAAATGATAGTTGTTTTGAATTGAATGAATCTGCGAACTTCTGACATGTTTTACCGAAGCCAGAAAAACAGGCGATGGGTTACAAAAATAGCTCTAGTTACAGATTGGTAACTCCCGATTTGAAATCCGACTTCGTACTTGAAAAGCAGAAGAGTAGGGGAAGATTTTATATAGCAAACATTTTTTGCTGTAAAATGTTGGGAAAGGGGTCAAAACGGCAGTTGTTTGTGAAAGTTTAAAAAACACAATGTAGTGCATTTAGTAAAACTGCTGTAACGTAAATTCCATACTGAATTAACCTTCTCCGCTTTTGACAAGCAGAGAAGTAGAGGAAGTTTTAATCCAAAATACTTTTGTCAAACTCTTTGGTTTAGTGGTCAAAATGATAGTTGTTTTGAATTGAATGAATCTGCGAACTTCTGACATGTTTTACCGAAGCCAGAAAAACAGGCGATGGGTTACAAAAATAGCTCTAGTTACAGATTGGTAACTCCCGATTTGAAATCCGACTTCGTACTTGAAAAGCAGAAGAGTAGGGGAAGATTTTATATAGCAAACATTTTTTGCTGTAAAATGTTGGGAAAGGGGTCAAAACGGCAGTTGTTTGTGAAAGTTTAAAAAACACAATGTAGTGCATTTAGTAAAACTGCTGTAACGTAATTCCATACTGAATAAACCTTCTCCGCATTTGACAAGCAGAGAAGTTAGAGGAAGTTTTAATCCAATATATTTTTGTCAAACTCTTTGGTTTAGTGGTCAAAATGATAGTTGTTTTGAATTGAATGAATCTGCTAACTTCTGACATTTTTTACCGAAGCCAGAAAAACAGGCGATGGGTTACAAAAATAGCTCTAGTTACAGATTGGTAACTCCCGATTTGAAATCCGACTTCGTACTTGAAAAGCAGAAGAGTAGGGGAAGATTTTATATAGCAAACATGTTTTTCTGTAAAATGTTGGGAAAGGGGTCAAAACGGCAGTTGTTTGTGAAAGTTTAAAAAACACATGGTAATGTATTTAGTAAAACTGCTGTAACGTAAATTCCATACTGAATAAACCTTCTCCGCATTTGACAAGCAGAGAAGTTAGAGGAAGTTTTAATCCAATATATTTTTGTCAAACTCTTTGGTTTAGTGGTCAAAATGATAGTTGTTTTGAATTGAATGAATCTGCTAACTTCTGACATTTTTTACCGAAGCCAGAAAAACAGGCGAAGGGTTACAAAAATAGCTCTAGTTACAGATTGGTAGCCCCGATTTGAATTCCGACGACTTGCGTGAAAAGCAGAAGAGTAGGGGAAGATTTTATATAGCAAACATGTTTTTCTGTAAAATGTTGGGAAAGGGGTCAAAACGGCAGTTGTTTGTGAAAGTTTAAAAAACACATGGTAATGTATTTAGTAAAACTGCTGTAACGTAAGTTCCATACTGAATAAACCTTCTCCGCATTTGACAAGCAGAGAAGTTAGAGGAAGTTTTAATCCAATATATTTTTGTCAAACTCTTTGGTTTAGTGGTCAAAATGATAGTTGTTTTGAATTGAATGAATCTGCTAACTTCTGACATTTTTTACCGAAGCCAGAAAAACAGGCGAAGGGTTACAAAAATAGCTCTAGTTACAGATTGGTAGCCCCGATTTGAATTCCGACGACTTGCTTGAAAAGCAGAAGAGTAGGGGAAGATTTTAAATAGCAAACATTTTTTTCTGTAAAATGTTGGGAAAGGGGTCAAAACGGCAGTTGTTTGTGAAATTTTTAAAAACACAATGTAGTGCATTTAGTAAAACTGCTGTAACGTAAATTCCATACTGAATTAACCTTCTCCGCTTTTGACAAGCAGAGAAGTAGAGGAAGTTTTAATCCAAAATACTTTTGTCAAACTCTTTGGTTTAGTGGTCAAAATGATAGTTGTTTTGAATTGAATGAATCTGCGAACTTCTGACATGTTTTACCGAAGCCAGAAAAACAGGCGATGGGTTACAAAAATAGCTCTAGTTACAGATTGGTAACTCCCGATTTGAAATCCGACTTCGTACTTGAAAAGCAGAAGAGTAGGGGAAGATTTTATATAGCAAACATTTTTTGCTGTAAAATGTTGGGA
>NC_092116.1:43546987-43559359 GCF_045679555.1 Salvelinus alpinus | reverse complement strand
CCTTGTAGTTAACGCTCCATCTACATAGAGGCGCTGTGTTTATGGGCTTGCCACCCGCTGATACAGGCGGAAGTGAGCTTGCGAGTGGATTTCCTTTTTAGTGAACACCATTTTTTCCTCGTGGAAGAAGCTAGCAGCCAATTTAAAATGTCTAAACAACAGTCGTTTCATGTGTTTTTAAATGAGCGCTTAACTGCGGCTACTGTGGAGATTTTCGAGAAAGTTGAGAAAACGGTACTGAAATACCAGGAGGAGAATGATCGGCTACGGAGACTGCTTCGGATCACATCGGAGGTTAAACTATGTAGAACAGGTACGTATGTACAGTGCATTCGGAAAGTATTCAGACCCCTTCACTATTTCCACATTAGGTGAATAATCTGTCCATGTGCACTTGAGCAAGTTACTTAACCCTCATGTCTCCTGTAATTGCTGGAGATAAGAGCGTCTGCTAAATGACTAACATTTCAAGTGTAATGTATTGTACTTTTGCAGTAATTTTTTAAATTGTAAATGAGAATATAAATGTTTCTGAACACTTATACATTCATGTGGATGATACTATGATTACGGATAATCACGAATAAATCATGAATAATGAAGATAATTTCCGTCAAAATCAGGAATGAAAATCATAACGCCCCCTCCCCAATAACAGGGGAGGTCAGCATTCTGGGGGGGATGTGATGATCTTTGTTTCTTTTAACTTTCTCACTTGTCGTCATTGAAGATTCATTCATTATTGTCCAGAAACAGATTCTATTGTATTTACAATAAAAGGGACTCCAAGCTTATAGAATACATTATTCACCATTCACTTCCTATTGGGTAAAACCCACAACACAACCAAAACAAACTGCAAATGCATTCAACAAGTTTGTGGTTTCACAAGATGAATGTGTGTAAGGAATATGGGATCAAATACTACACTTTTGACTACTGTAATACACTAAGTTCATTTATCCAAACGCTTATGACTTCTTCACGTTGGGGGACTAGACACATAAAGTGCTTTGATTTCTACATGGTAAAACGGATTTTATGAAAATTCTCTCAAATAAAAAGTGACATTCTGTACTGTCACCTCATATTAAACATTTGATCTCAAATCCCAAATTCTGGAGTATAGATCCACATTTGTAAATGTTCGTTTCACTGTCTAAATAAATATATAAGCATTTAGAAATGGCATTGTGCACTCAGGCATGTCTAAAGTCTATATAGGTAACCTCTGCTCCTCCTCTCCTTCCCTACAGACTCCCTGCAGCTCTCTGTCTCTGAAGAGGAGGTTCCCCCTGAGCAGCAGCACTGTGAGCAGGAGTGGAGCCCCAGTCTGGGACAGAAGGACCCAGAGACCACACAGATTAAAGAGGAACAGGAGGAAGTCAGGACCAGTCAGCAGGAAGAGCAGCTTCAAGGGCGCTTTGATACCAAAGACTCCATATCCACTCCTTCCTGTGTGAAAAGTGAATGTGATCAGGAGGACCCGTGTCAAGAAGCCGTACGAGCTGAATACCCAACTCTCAGTCCACTGAAAACATCTAAACTACAGTTGTTCTGTGTGTTTTTAAATGAATGTTTAACGGCATCTGCTGCTGTGGAGATTTTTGGTGCGGTTGAGGAAACTGTAGCAGAGTACCAGGAAGAGAATGATCTGCTACGGAGACTGCTGCGGATCACACCAGATATAAAACTATGTAGAATAGGTTTGTACATAGATCTAATACCTTGCTAGCTACTGTTCTACTTAGTTAATAAACTGTTTCCGGTAACAGGGATCTCCATTACATCCATTTTTAAAGAACAGTTTATAATATAGCTAAGATTCAGCGGGCATAATTAAAAAGTTATCTGTCAGGAAAAGATGATTGAAATAGCTTATATAGCACAGCCTCTCTGACTCTGGCATTTCATTAGAGATGGTGAGTACGTTTACGTTCACACTAGTAATTCAATATTACATTGATGATGGCAGTAGGCAGAGTACAGCTTCAGTCCTGTAGACCCCTGACTCTGCTCATCTTAAACGCTGTGAGGTCAAAATAGAATTAAGCATTAGAGGTCGACCGATTATGATTTTTCAACGCCGATACAAAATATTGGAGGACCAAAAAAGCCTAAATATAATACATCAATAAAATCTATTTAGTCTCAAATATATAATGAAACATGTTCAATTTGGTTTAAATAATGCAAAAACAAAGTGTTGGAGAAGAACGTAAAAGTGCAATATGTGCCACGTAAAAAAGATAACGTTTAAGTTCCTTGCTCAGAACATGAGAACATATGAAAGCTGGTGGTTCCTTTTAACATGAGTCTTCAATATTCCCAGGTAAGAAGTTTTAGGTTGTAGTTATTATAGGAATTATAGGACTATTTCTCTCTATACCATTTGTATTTCATATACCTTTGACTATTGGATGTTCTAATAGGTACTTTAGTATTGCCAGCCTAATTTCAGGAGTTGATAGGCTTGAAGTCATAAACAGCTCAATGCTTGAAGCATTGCGATGAGCTGCTGGCAAATGCACGAAAGTGCTGTTTGAATGAATGCTTACGAGCCTGCTGGTGCCTACCACCGCTCAGTCAGACTGCTTTATCAAATCATAGACTTAATTATAACATAATAACACACAGAAATACGAGCCGTAGGTCATTAATATGGTCAAATCCGGAATCTATCATTTCGAAAACAAAACGTTTATTCTTTCAGTGAAATACGGAACCGTTCTGTATTTTATCTAACGGGTGGCATCCCTAAGTCTAAATATTGCTGTTACATTGCACAGCCTTCAATGTTATGTCATAATTGTGTAAAATTCTGGCAAATTAGTTCGCAACAAGCCAGGCGGCCCAAACTGTTGCATATACCCTGACTCTGTTGCACAGAACGCAAGAGAGGTGACACAATTTCCCTAGTTAAAATAAATTCATGTTAGAAGGCAATATTATCTAAATATGCAGGTTTAAAAATATATACTTATGTATTGATTTTAAGAAAGGCGTTGATGTTTATGGTTAGGTACATTGGTGCAACGACAGTGCTTTTTTCGCGTATGCGTTTGTTAAATCACATGTTTGGCGAAGTAGGCTGTGATTCAGTGATAAATTAACAGGCACCGCATCGATTATATGCAACGCAGGACAAGCTAGATAAACTAGTAATATCATCAACCATGTGTAGTTAACTAGTGATTATGTTAAGAATGATTGTTTTTTATAAGATAAAGTTAATGCTAGCTAGCACCTTACCTTAGCACCTTACCTTGGCTCCTTGCTGCACTCGCATAACAGGTAGTCAGCCTGCCACGCAGTCTCCTCGTGTAGTGCACAGTAATCGGCCATAATCAGTATCCAAAAATGCTGATTACCGATTGTTATGAAAACTTGAAATCGGCCCTAATTAATCGGCCATTCCGATTAATCGGTCGACCTCTAGTAAGCATATGGTGATCAAAACATCTAGTTTTCTGAGAAATCTTTCACATTATTAGGACGTGTACAAGCTTTATTAAAATATCAAGTTTGGGAGCAGTAAAACAATTTATCAGTATTGCACATTATTTTAGCTCCTGTTATTATTTAGGATCAATACCAGTAAAGACATTTTCAATAAAAAAATCATTGAGATCTATAATTCACATTGTGATTCAAGTGTTCTATTTAATTCTGTAGTATATAAATAACCTCTGCTCCTCCTCTCCTTCCCTCCAGACTCCCTGCAGTTCTCTCTTTCTGTCTCTGAAGAGAAGGTTCCCCCTGAGCAGCAGCACTGTGAGCAGGAGTGGAGCCCCAATCTGGGGCAGGAGGACCCAGAGACCACACAGATTAAAGAGGAACAGGAGGAAGTCAGGACCAGTCAGGAGGAAGAGCAGCTTCAAGGGTTTGTTGATACCAAAGACTCCATATTCACTCCTTCCTGTAAAAACAGTGAATGTGATCAGGACCCACTTCAGTCCCTGACTCTTCCCCAAACCCGGACTGTGGAGAACAGAGAGAGAGACTCTAAACCAGTGGATCTCACACCTTTTGGCACTGTGACCCACATTAAGGGTCTCTACATTCCCTGTGACCCTCCAGATAATCAAAACAATGCCTCCAGCCGCAGTTCAGCTGTAAGCAGTGACCCAGTCGGACTTGACAGCAGTCCACCATTGGATCCCAGTCCACCATTGGATCCCAGTCCACCATTGGATCCCAGTCCACCATTAGAGAAACACTGTTCCAAACCCAGCACCACAGCTAGAAAAACTCACCACTGTCGTGACTGTGGTGAAGCGTTTGCTCTGAAAGCTGACCTGCAGAGACATATGACTCTCTTCAGTAAGAGACCCAGTGAATGTAGATTCTGCCAAAAACGCTACAACTCCACCTGTAAACTGAAGGCCCATGTCCGACTCTGTCACGGTGGGAAACCCTGCACCTGCCCTGTTTGTGGAAAGACCTTCAAACTCAATGGAGATCTGTCTAGTCACATGAGGATTCACACAGGAGAGAAGCAATTTATCTGTGGTGACTGTGGGAAAAGCTTCAATCGCGCACATTTCCTAACCAGGCATAAACTGACTCACACAGGAGAGAAGCCGTTCACCTGTGGTGACTGTGGGAAAAGCTTCAATCGCAAGGAGACCTTAACTACGCACAAACTGACTCACACCAGAGAGAAACCTTTTAGCTGTGGTGACTGTGGGAAAAGCTTCAATCGGAAGGTGAGCCTAACAGAACATCAACTGACTCGCACAGGAGAGAAACCATTTAGCTGTGATGACTGTGGGAAAAGCTTCATTCGGAAGGTGAGCCTAACTGAACATCAACTGACTCACACAGGAGAGAAACCATTTGTCTGTGGTGACTGTGGGAAAAGCTTCAATCGGAAAGGGCACCTAACTGAACATCAACTGACTCACACAGGAGAGAAACCATTTAGCTGTGGTGACTGTGGGAAGAGCTTTATTCAGAACAGGGCACTAAGTAGACATATACTGATTCACACAGGAGAGAAATCATTTAGCTGTGGTGAATGTGGGAAGAGCTTTATTCAGAAGTGGGACCTAAGGAGACATATACTGACTCACACACGAGAGAAACCATTCACCTGTGGTGACTGTGGGAGAAGTTTCAATCGCAAGGAGACTTTAACTACGCACAAACTGACTCACACCAGAGAGACACCATTTAGCTGTGGGGACTGTGGGAAAAGCTTCATTCAGAAGGGGGTCCTAATGAGGCATATACTGACTCACACAGGAGAGAAACCATTTAGCTGTGATGCCTGCGGGAAGAGCTTTATTCTGAAGGGGGACCTAAGGAGACATATGCTGATTCACACAGGAGAGAAACCATTCACCTGTGGTGACTGTGGGAAAAGTTTCAATCGCAAGCAGACCTTAACTACGCACAAACTGACTCACACCAGAGAGAAATCATGTAGCTGTGGGGACTGTGGGAAAAGCTTAAATCAGAAACAACATGGCTGCTCAGTCTGTGATAAAATATTAATTCAGAAGACTAATCTGCTAACACGTGAAAAACATCCACAAAGAAAGTGAGGACACAGAGAGGGGACTAAGAGAGTATTGAGATACACCTGTGGACCAACTCTAGCTGGTCCTCCTGATCCTGTTCAGTCCAATGTCACAGTAATGATATAATGGGGCTGTTGTCTGAACCTAACAGGTAATGTTGCTGCTCTTTGTGTATGAAATGGACAATCTGCAGTTCAGACAACCACCACTTGTTAGGTGAACAACTGAGGGATGGTGTTGGAGAGTTGTGAACACTCAATGTCGTAGTCAGATATGGATACAATATGTCCAGATCTGATGCAGGTTTCCCAATAAGCGGCTCGTTGGTGGTTTTATTTGGCCCCCAAGTTTTCTGAGCAAAACAAGATTTCATTAAAAAATATATAATATTTAGGCAATATGTTCCCAAGTATTCCCACGTGTAAATAGATTTACAGCACCAGTCAAAAGTTTGGATACACCTACTCATTCCAGGGTTTTTCATTATTTTTACTATTTTCTACATTGTACAATAATAGTGAAGACATCAAAACTATGAAATAACACATATGGAATCATGTGGTAACCAAAAAAGTGTTAAATCAAAATAAATGTAATGTTTTAGATTCTTCAAAGTAGCCACCCAGATGTATCCGATCTCAAGAAATTGTAGAAAACATCCCCCGTATACAGTCAATGTGAGCATTACATAACCAGGGGAGTAGTGATTGGATAAGGGGGATGTTTTGTAACAGGGGAGTAGTGATTGGATTAGGGGGATGTTTTGTAACTAGGGGAGTAGTGATTGGAGAAGGGGGATGTTTTGTATACTAAGGGAGTAGTGATTGGATAAGGGGGATGTTTTGTAACTAGGGGAGTAGTGATTGGATAAGGGGGATGTTTTGTAACTAGGGGAGTAGTGATTGGAGAAGGGGGATGTTTTGTATACTAAGGGAGTAGTGATTGGATAAGGGGGATGTTTTGTAACTAGGGGAATAGTGATTAGATAACGGGGGGGGGGTGTAACCAGGGGAGTAGTGATTGGATAAGGGGGATGTTTTGTAACCAGGGGAGTAGTGATTGGATAAGGGGGTATTCCTGTATTGTGTGAATCAGATGTAACTGGTTGTGGGAGGAGTTTACAAGCGAGGCTGGACTGTATATAAGTCATTGTTGGCAGGTTATTTGTCTTTGTCTGCAGACGGCCTGTTTTTAGAACCTCTCTCTCTCTGGGGCCTTTTTGATAAATATTCTACTGCTGTATTTTGTTGTTAACTTTTTCTGAATTCTAAGACATCAGTTAGGGGTAAGCTTCTGCTTTTTACCCACACGTGCAGGGTCATATAATTAGTATTTTTCTTTAGGAGGAACAGGATTGTGTTTCCTGGAGGTGGAGAGCTAGAAAATCCACAGGATGTGTAGACTGATTATAAAGGGCTTTGCTTGAATAAATACTGTCTGTGCATTTCCTCTGGAGGGGCCACCGACCCAAATAGACCAGAGGGTTTCCTCTTTGTTACTGTGTTGGGTCCATGCATTGGGGTGTGTGTGAAAATGTCTCAGCATGACAAGGTGAGTATACCTCTTTCGTCTCGTGGGACACTAGGTCCCATTACGGTGAGGAACTCCTGGCCCACAGGTGAAGGGTTTGTGACGCGCATCCCTGGGTGTAAAACAAAGGTATTTATTTAATAATAAACAGTTGCCGAGCGGAGAAATTATACACCCCCTCAAGTTCTCCTGGTCTTATTGCCCTAGGAGATCCTGATGAACTACGACCCCTGAGCTGAATTCCAGCTGAGTGGTTTTTAATAGAAAAGGTTTCTCCCACTCCAGCTGTGGCTGCTATCACTGGGTTGCCGGGGGCGGGGCTGGAAGAGCAACTCCTGTAGGTCATAGACCTGAAGCAGGGGTAACCTAGGTAACCTAACTCATTCATCTCAGGGGAGAGGCGTGAGTCGGGCAAGACATTCTAACCACGACAGAGAGAGAGAGAGGGCGGACAGACTCTCTAACAGAAACAAACTTTTCAACAGAGATCCCGACGACACACTGAGCGTAAATATATGTATTGATTGCAATTATTCCCGAATGAGTGAGCGTTCATGTGCAAAGGATTAGCATTTCATTTTTTATAATGATCAACTCTGTAGTGTCTCATCTCAGTTGACCACTTCCCTTTTTGTCCACCAAGCCGCGATACCGGTTTATCCCACTAGGGAAACTCCATTATCATTTCCTTGTAACTATCTACTGTTTGTTTATGCATTTCTGTGAATTACTTAGTAAATAAATGATTTAAGACAATTGATGTATGGATGACTCATAGTGAAGACTGGGTTCGTGCAGTTAACCAACAATTTACGACGTTTGGAATAGGAGGCAGTTTACTCTGGGCACGCTTTTCATCCAAACGTGAAAATGCTGCCCCCTATCCAAAAGAAGTTAACTCATGCTCTGGAATGCGGTCTCTTTAGGTTTTATCACTCAAAAGACATGGTAAATCTCCTGTCAGTGTTTTCCCAGAGGCCCATCCTCAGTAGAACACACACAGATGAGTGTTCTAACAACCCCTTATTCTGTTGCATAAAACAACCCTTTGATGCAATAACAGCATTATAACATCATCTTGTAATTTCCAAAATAGTGGGCAGGCCTTCCCCGGGACGAAGAGTAGCTCCGTCTTGTCGAGGTTGAGCTTGAGGTGGTGGGCCGACATTCAAGTTGAGATATCTGCCAAGCACGCAGAGATGCGTGTCACCCACCTGGGTGTCAGAAGAGGGTGAAGGAGAAAAGTAGTTGAGTGTCATCCGCATAGCAATGATAGGAGAGACCATATGATGGAGCTGAGTGCCTTGGTGTATAGAGAGGAGGGGGCCTAGAACCAAGCCCTTAGGGGACACCAGTAGTGAGAGTACGTGTTGGAGACGATGGGATAGAGTTCTGTCAACCTACTAACTTAATTAGGGTGTGAAACCAGGTCCGGTTGATGGGATAGAGTTCTGTCAACCTACTAACTTAATTAGGGTGTGAAACCAGGTCCGGTTGATGGGATAGAGTTCTGTCAACCTACTAACTTAATTAGGGTGTGAAACCAGGTCCGGTTGATGGGCTAGAGTTCTGTCAACCTACTAACTTAATTAGGGTGTGAAACCAGGTCCTGTTGATGGGATAGAGTTCAGTAAACCTACTAACTTAATTAGGGTGTGAAACCAGGTCCGGTTGATGGGTTAGAGTTCTGTCAACTTACTAACTTAATTAGGGTGTGAAACCAGGTCCTGTTGATGGGATAGAGTTCTGTCAACTTACTAACTTAATTAGGGTGTGAAACCAGGTCCGGTTGATGGGATAGAGTTCTGTCAACTTACTAACTTAATTAGGGTGTGAAACCAGGTCCTGTTGATGGGATAGAGTTCAGTAAACCCTTGTTAATTAGGGTGTGAAACCAGGTCCGGTTGATGGGATAGAGTTCTGTCAATCTACTAACTTAATTAGGGTGTGAAACCAGGTCCGGTTGATGGGATAGAGTTCTGTCAACCTACTAACTTAATTAGGGTGTGAAACCAGGTCCTGTTGATGGGATAGAGTTCAGTAAACCCTTGTTAATTAGGGTGTGAAACCAGGTCCGGTTGATGGGATAGAGTTCTGTCAACCTACTAACTTAATTAGGGTGTGAAACCAGGTCCGGTTGATGGGATAGAGTTCTGTCAACCTACTAACTTAATTAGGGTGTGAAGCCAGGTCAGGTTGATGGGATAGAGTTCTGTCAACCTACTAACTTAATTAGGGTGTGAAACCAGGTCCGGTTGATGGGATAGAGTTCTGTCAACCTACTAACTTAATTAGGGTGTGAAACCAGGTCCGGTTGATGGGATAGAGTTCTGTCAACCTACTAACTTAATTAGGGTGTGAAGCCAGGTCAGGTTGATAGGATAGAGTTCTGTCAACTTACTAACTTAATTAGGGTGTGAAACCAGGTCCGGTTGATGGGATAGAGTTCTGTCAACCTACTAACTTAATTAGGGTGTGAAACCAGGTCCTGTTGATGGGATAGAGTTCTGTCAACCTACTAACTTAATTAGGGTGTGAAACCAGGTCCTGTTGATGGGATAGAGTTCAGTAAATCCTTGTTAATTAGGGTGTGAAAACAGGTCCGGTTGATGGGATAGAGTTCTGTCAACCTACTAACTCGTGTGCTGATGGAATAAGGTAAGTTGGAGGTTCCTAGAATGGAAACATTTTAGAAAACATTTTCTTGTGATTGTTTTTGTATCCAGATGATAAGCCTAAACAGTGGCGTCTTTACGATGTAATGACAAATGTTTGGGACAAAGTCTGGGGGGAAATACTATCTCCTTGGTTGGTCATATAAACGCTATTAAAATGGTTGTCCTACCCAGGTTTCTTTACCTCTTCCAATGTCTACCCAATTTCATACCAATTTCATGTTTGGCCCTGTCCGGGGGTTTCTTCTGATGGGGCCACAGTGTCTCCTGACCCCTCCTGTCTCAGCCTCCAGTATTTATGCTGCAGTAGTTTATGTGTCGGGGGGCTAGGGTCAGTTGGTTATACCTGGAGTACTTCTCCTATCTTATCCAGTGTCCTGTGTGAATTTAAGTATGCTCTCTCTAATTCTCTCGTTCTCTCTTTCTTTCTCTCTCTCGGAGAACCTGAGCCCCAGGGCCATACGTCACGGCAAACCGGGCATGATGACTCCTTGCTGTCCCCAGTCCGCCTGGCCTTGCTGCTATTCCAGTTTCAACTGTTCTGCCTGCGGTTATGGAACCCCTACCTGTCCCAGACCTGCTGTTTTCAACTCTTAATGATCGGCTATGAAAAGCCAACTGACATTTATTCCTGATTATTATTTGACCATGCTTGTCATTTATGAACATTTTGAAAATCTTGGCTCTCTCTAATTCTCTCCTTCTCTCTTTCTTTCTCTCTCTCGGAGGACCTGAGCCCTAGGACCATACGTCAGGACTACCGGGCATGATGACTCCTTGGTGTCCCCAGTCCACCTGGCCTTGCTGCTATTCCAGTTTCAACTGTTCTGCCTGCGGTTATGGAACCGCCACCTGTCCCAGACCTGCTATTTTCAACTCTTAATGATCGGCTATGAAAAGCCAACTGAAAATGATTCATGATTATTATTTGACCATGCTTGTCACTTATGAACATTTTGAACATCTTGGCATAGTTCTGTTATAATCTCCACCCGGCACAGCCAGAAGAGGACTGGCCACCCCTCATAGCCTGGTTCCTCTCTAGGTTTCTTCCTAGGTTTTGGCCTTTCTAGGGAGTTTTTCCTAACCACCGTGCTTCTACACCTGCATTGCTTGCTGTTTGGGGTTTTAGGCTGGGTTTCTGTACAGCACTTCGAGATATTAGCTGATGTACGAATGGCTATATAAAATAAACTTGATTTGATTTGATACCACAAAGCTATTTTAAGAAACTGGATTCAATAGTAATTCCATTTTTATGGGATAAGAAGCAGCCAGAATTCCAAAGAAGCATTTATGCAAGTACAAGATAGAGGGGGGCTTTGGCCTTCCTCACTTTAAACTGCTAATCTGAACATTGTGTCTTTCTGGAGGGAAAGTTTACCTGGGATGCGACAGAATGATATGGCTTTTGATTAAGCAGGCCTGATTTGCCTGAATCATGCTTTCCACCCTGCATTGGATGATATGGTGTTTTTACAGTGGAGGGAGAAGGGGCTCACAACAATTGGTAATTTATACATGGATGGTCAGTCAGCTTCATTTCAACAATTACAGGGAAAGTTTAACATGCCAACAACAAAAAAAAAAATTGATTCCTCCAAATCAGGAATTTCTTAAGGACACATATCCCACAGTGTGGCATTAAGCCCAATAGTCCTACATTAGAAAGCTTGATCCTTGTCAAACCCCATTCAAAAGGGCCAGTCTCTAGACTGTATGATGTGCTACAGGCCCACATAGAGGTATCCACAGACACCATTAAAAGGGCTTGGGAACAAGAACTTGGTTCAGAAATCTCAGATGAGGACTGGGTAGAAGCTCTCAGGAATATAAACCACAGTTCAGTGAATGCCAGACACAACCTTGTACAGTTTAAGGTGATACACAGGCTACATTACTCAAAAGTGAAACTGCATAAAATATTCCCGGACAAGCAGGATGAGGGGACGTTGACCCACTTATTCTGGACATGTCCCAACTTACGTGCTTACTGGGCTCTCATTTTTGATGACTTATCTAAAGCCTTCGATAGAGTTCTAGCCCCAGACTCATTGATCACTCTGTTTGGTACAGTTGATGGGAATAACCAGGAAGTGAAGTCTGTCTCTCTTTGTACTCTATTAGCCTAAAGGCTCATATTGCAATTTTGGAAATTGGAGACTGTACCTACCTTTGAAATGTGGTTACGGGATTCAGGGAATGTAATACATATGGACAAGATTCTATACAATACCTCCAATAGAAGTCCAGTGTTTTACAAAATATGGCAGCCGATACTGGATATATGGTCTAGTCCCCCTTCATAACTGGGTTGATGATCTGCTGCTACTCTGTGCTGTACTCCACTCTATATTTATTTTGGGCTTAACTACACTGCTTGTAATGACTATATGCTGTCTTCTTATACATGTAATAGGATTTTGTTTTATTTTGTGTATGTGTGAGTTAACTTATTTTTTGTCTTCTAAATTGGCCATACCATTCAACAGTACAATGAATGTCAATGTTGGTATTCCTGTCTTGTTTAATTATTATTTTTTGGGAAAATAATAAACATATAAATAAAATGCCGTCAATGTAAATAAGAATTTGTTCTTAACTGACTTGCCTGGTTAATTTTTTTTTTTTTAATGTCTCTA